>NC_069499.1:542909941-543209941 GCF_027579735.1 Bombina bombina
TGAATGTAAATTGCTTTACAAGGAAAATATGCTCAAATGTGATCTGCATAAACTGCCCTAGAGCTCTGTGCAAAGATGTGTGAGGGAACCTTTATTGGTGTAGTCGCACATAATGTGCTTTTCACACTTACACTGGCAGAGATGCTGCTGTTCTGTATTTATATTTTTAGTTGTTTGTTACAACCTGTGAGCTAAGTGTGTCCCTGTTTGTCGTTTTGTATTGTTCATTGATTCCTTATTCTGAGAAACTGATGCAGGCTCTATACAGTAATACAACATTCACATGAGGGCATTCTGTAAACTCTTTTTGGCTGTGATCGTTTGGGAGTGCGGTAATGTGTGTGTCATAGGACAAAGATTTTATATGAACTGTCTTTGCTGCATTGAGGAAGTGATGTAGGATAAAAACCTATAATGAACACACTCTGTTGCTCCGGAGTGATGTCAGTTCTATATAACTCTGTGTAGAAAACATGAGTGCTTCTACCTTCCTGCTGCTAAGGGAGCACCACCTCTTAGGTTATTACCTCCAGGCAAAGGCTCTTTTTGTTTCAAGGAAGCACTTCAAATAATACTTTCAGCACACTGAAAAAACATAATTATATATAAACCTTTATTGAAAAGATAGCAACATACAAGACAATACTTCAGATGTGGAGTGCAATAGACTATACAATGTAATTACCAAAGTAGTACTCTGTGATAATCCTTGGAGATCCGTTGACATTTTTTCTTCATAACTGTTAATATCATTACGTAAAATAACCTAGAACAGATCTACATGCAGTAGGTTTGTCTATGCAACAGCAGGTAAAGCCATTACATTATTTATCTAGATTTTCGGTGGTAACCTTGATTCAACTCTGGATCTTGAAAAGAGTTTGAAAAAAAGTCTCTAAAAGGTGAGAGTCAGTTTTGTGAGATCTGGGGCTAAATACACAATCTTCATAGACTCCTCTATTGCTTTAAATGAATTTGAAGTAAACAGTCAAATATAGCCTGAGTGTCTTTGAAAGGAATAGAGAAAGGAAGAAGAGGTTACAGTTGTAAAGATAGGGAAGCAAAGGAATGTAAGGGGTTAAGACAAGCGGGGAAGGAGGGGAAGGCCCTTTGTATGTGACTTTCTTAGTGAAATAAAGAGGATGTCAAGAGGCTTGGGAAGTATGCCTACTCCTGTAGAGTTATACATTCAGGAAATATTAGCATTTGTTGTGTTTGAGAAAACCAAATTCCTCCAAATTTAGTAATTTGTTTGTTCTATCTAACCACATCTTTACCCCTTTTGTTGGGGGAAATGTTGTTTTCCAGTTCCTAGCTATCAGTGATTTAGCACTGTTTAGTCCAATTTGCAAAAGATTGGTTCTACTTGTGCACTGTGAAGATGGTAAGTCATTAAGCAAAGCTAATCTAAGGGTTAAACTAAAGGATTTATTGAAGATATGTTAAAAATGTTTCTTAACACAGTTCCACAATGTGCAGATTACTGGGCATTCTCACCACATATGGTAAAGTGTGCCACCAATCCCCCCCATGAATATTAGCAAATACTTCTGAGGAGTGATATCAAACCAATAAGCCATTTAAAAAAAAAGTATACAATACTGCATTTGTGCATAGATATTCAGAAAAAAATCTGCCCATTTCATGGTAGACATTGTGTTTCTAGGATACATGTGGATCATGCTGGCACAATACAATTTGGATACAGGTGGTGAATTCCTGTATTTTATGTCCATCATTCACGGTAGGTGTATGATCCAGAAATATAATAAGAAACATTCAGGAAGAAAAAAAAGGTAGTATTTCAAAAAAAATCAATAAATAAAATAAAATCTGTGATGGCAAATTCCAGCCTGACAGTCTGAAGCGGAACAATTGAAGGAGTCTGATATCTGTTTATTGTTGACTTTGTCTCACACTTCACACATAACAGGGCACTTGTTTTCACCTTTAAAGGTTTTACTGGTTGCCTAGAAACATTCAGTGCAGTCATCTTACTACTTTTTAATCCAAAAGCCTCTCACGGTTCACCAAAATAAATATAACTGTCTTTTTCTTTAATGTAATTGGCAAGAGTCCATGAGCTAGTGACGTATGGGATATACAATCCTACCAGGAGGGGCAAAGTTTCCCAAACCTCAAAATGCCTATAAATACACCCCTCACCACACCCACAATTCAGTTTTTACAAACTTTGCCTCCTATGGAGGTGGTGAAGCAAGTTTGTGCTAAGATTTCTACGTTGATATGCGCTTCTCAGCATTTTGAAGCCCGATTCCTCTCAGAGTACAGTGAATGTCAGAGGGATGTGAAGGGAGTATCACCTATTGAATGCAATGGTTTTCCTCACAGGAGATCTATTTCATAGGTTCTCTGTTATCGGTCGTATACATTCATCTCCTACCTCCCTTTTCAGATTGACGATATACTCTCATATTCCATTACCTCTACTGATAACCGTTTCAGTACTGGTTTGGCTATCTGCTATATGTGGATGGGTGTCTTTTGGTAAGTATGTTTCTTTCATGTAATTAGCAAGAGTCCATGAGCTAGTGACGTATGGGATATACATTCCTACCAGGAGGGGCAAAGTTTCCCAAACCTCAAAATGCCTATAAATACACCCCTCACCACACCCACAAATCAGTTTTACAAACTTTGCCTCCCGTGGAGGTGGTGAAGTAAGTTTGTGCTAGATTCTACGTTGATATGCGCTCTGCAGCAGGTTGGAGCCCGGTTTTCCTCTCAGCGTGCAGTGAATGTCAGAGGGATGTGAAGAGAGTATTGCCTATTTGAATTCAATGATCTCCTTCTACGGGGTCTATTTCATAGGTTCTCGGTCGTAGAGATTCATCTCTTACCTCCCTTTTCAGATCGACAATATACTCTTATATATACCATTACCTCTACTGATTCTCGTTTTAGTACTGGTTTGGCTTTCTACTACATGTAGATGAGTGTCCTGGGGTAAGTAAGTCTTATTTTTGTGACACTCTAAGCTATGGTTGGGCACTTTTATATAAAGTTCTAAATATTTGTGTTTAAACATTTATTTGCCTTGATTCAGGATGTTCAATATTCCTTATTTCAGACAGTCAGTTTCATTATTTGGGATAATGCATTTGAATAATCAATTTTTTCTTACCTTAAAATTTGACTTTTTTTCCCTGTGCACTGTTAGGCTCGCGGGGGCTGAAAATGCTTCATTTTATTGCATCATTCTTGGCGCTGACTTTTTTGGCGCAAAAAAAAAAATTTTCTTTGTTATTTCCGGCGTCGTACTTGTCACCGGAAGTTGCGTAATTTTTTTTGTTTTTGCGCCAAAAGTGTCGGCGTTACCGGATGTGGCGTCATTTTTGGCGCTAAAAGCATTTAGGCGCCAAATAATGTGGGCGTCTTTTTTGTCGCTAAAAAATATGGGCGTCATTATTGTCTCCACATTATTTAAGTCTCATTGTTTATTTGCTTCTGGTTGCTAGGAGCTTGTTCACTGGCATTTTTTCCCATTCCTGAAACTGTCATTTAAGGAATTTGATCAATTTTGCTTTATATGTTGTTTTTTCTATTACATATTGCAAGATGTCTCAGATTGACCCTGAATCAGAAGATACTTCTGGAAAATCGCTGCCTGATGCTGCATCTACCAAAGTTAAGTGTATTTGCTGTAAACTTGTGGTATCTGTTCCTCCAGCTGTTGTTTGTAATGAATGTCGTGACAAACTTGTTAATGCAGATAATATTTCCTTTAGTAATGTTACATTACCTGTTGTTGTTCCATCAACATCTAATACTTCCTGTTAACATAAGAGATTTTGTTTCTAAATCCATTAAGAAGGCTATGTCTGTTATTCCTCCTTCTAGTAAACGTAAAAGGTCTTTTAAAACTTCTCATTTTTCAGATGAATTTTTAAATGAACATCATCATTCTGATAATGATTCCTCTGGTTCAGAGGATTCTGTTTCAGAGGTTGATGCTGATAAATCTTCATATTTATTCAAAATGGAATTTATTCGTTCTTTACTTAAAGAAGTCTTAATTGCATTAGAAATAGAGGAATCTGGTCCTCTTGATACTAAATCTAAACGTTTAAATAAGGTTTTTAAATCTCCTGTAGTTATTCCAGAAGTTTTTCCTGTCCCTGATGCCATTTCTGAAGTAATTTCCAGGGAATGGAATAATTTGTGTAATTCATTTACTCCTTCTAAACGTTTTAAGCAATTATATCCTGTGCCATCTGACAGATTAGAGTTTTGGGACAAAATCCCTAAGGTTGATGGGGCTATCTCTACTCTTGCTATACGTACTACTATTCCTACGGCAGATAGTACTTCCTTTAAGGATCCTTTAGATAGGAAAATTGAATCCTTTCTAAGAAAAGCTTACTTATGTTCAGGTAATCTTCTTAGACCTGCTATATCTTTAGCGGATGTTGCTGCAGCTTCAACTTTTTGGTTGGAAGCTTTAGCGCAACAAGTAACAGATCATAATTCTCATAGCATTGTTAATCTTCTTCAACATGCTAATAATTTTATTTGTGATGCCATCTTTGATATCATTAGGGTTGATGTCAGGTATATGTCTCTAGCTATTTTAGCTAGAAGAGCTTTATGGCTTAAAACTTGGAATGCTGATATGTCTTCTAAGTCAACTTTGCTTTCCCTTTCTTTCCAGGGTAATAAATTATTTGGTTCACAGTTGGATTCTATTATTTCAACTGTTACTGGGGGGAAAGGAACTTTTTTACCACAGGATAAAAAATCTAAAGGTAAATTTAGGTCTACTAATCGTTTTCGTTCCTTTCGTCACAATAAGGAACAAAAGCCTGATCCTTCCCCTACAGGAGCGGTATCAGTTTGGAAACCATCTCCAGTCTGGAATAAATCCAAGCCTTTTAGAAAGCCAAAGCCAGCTCCCAAGTCAACATGAAGGTGCGGCCCTCATTCCAGCCCAGCTGGTAGGGGGCAGATTTTGATTTTTCAAAGAAATTGTGATCAATTCGATTCACAATCTTTGGATTCAGAACATTGTTTCACAAGGGTACAGAATAGGCTTCAAGATAAGGCCTCCTGCAAGAAGATTTTTTCTTTCCCGTGTCCCAGTAAATCCAGTGAAGGCTCAAGCATTTCTGAAATGTGTTTCAGATCTAGAGTTGGCTGGAGTAATTATGCCAGTTCCAGTTCTGGAACAGGGGCTGGGGTTTTACTCAAATCTCTTCATTGTACCAAAGAAGGAGAATTCCTTCAGACCAGTTCTGGATTTAAAAATATTGAATCATTATGTAAGGATACCAACATTCAAAATGGTAACTATAAGGACTATTCTGCCTTTTGTTCAGCAAGGGCATTATATGTCCACAATAGATTTACAGGATGCATATCTGCATATTCCGATTCATCCAGATCACTATCAGTTTCTGAGATTCTCTTTCCTAGACAAGCATTACCAGTTTGTGGCTCTGCCGTTTGGCCTAGCAACAGCTCCAAGGATTTTTACAAAGGTTCTCTGTGCCCTTCTGTCTGTAATCAGAGAACAGGGTATTGTGGTATTTCCTTATTTGGACGATATCTTTGTACTTGCTCAGTCTTCACATTTAGCAGAATCTCATACGAATCGACTTGTATTGTTTCTTCGAGAACATGGTTGGAGGATCAATTTACCAAAAAGTTCATTGATTCCTCAGACAAGGGTAACCTTTTTAGGTTTCCAGATAGATTCAGTGTCCATGACTCTGTCTCTGACAGACAAGAGACGTCAAAAATTGGTTTCAGCTTGTCGAAACCTTCAGTCTCAATCATTCCCTTCGGTAGCCTTATGCATGGAAATTCTAGGTCTTATGACTGCTGCATCGGACGCGATCCCCTTTGCTCGTTTTCACATGCGACCTCTTCAGCTCTGTATGCTGAACCAGTGGTGCAGGGATTATACAAAGATATCTCAATTAATATCTTTAAAACCGATTGTACGACACTCTCTGACGTGGTGGACAGACCACCATCGTTTAGTTCAGGGGGCTTCTTTTGTTCTTCCGACCTGGACTGTGATTTCAACAGATACAAGTCTGACAGGTTGGGGAGCTGTTTGGGGGTCTCTGACAGCACAAGGGGTTTGGGAATCTCAGGAGGTGAGATTACCAATCAACATTTTGGAACTCCGTGCAATTTTCAGAGCTCTTCAGTCATGGCCTCTTCTAAAGAGAGAGTCGTTCATTTGTTTTCAGACGGGCAATGTCACAACCGTGGCATATGTCAATCATCAAGGAGGGACTCACAGTCCTCTGGCTATGAAAGTATCTCGAATACTGGTATGGGCGGAATCCAGCTCCGGTCTAATTTCTGCGGTTCATATCGCAGGTATAGACAATTGGGAAGCGGATTATCTCAGTCGCCAAACGTTACATCCGGGCGAATGGTCCCTTCACCCAGAGGTATTTCTTCAGATTGTTCAAATGTGGGGACTTCCAGAAATAGATCTGAAGGCTTCTCATCTAAACAAGAAGCTTCCCAGGTATCTGTCCATATCCAGGGATCCTCAGGCGGAGGCAGTGGATGCATTGTCACTTCCTTGGAAGTATCATCCTGCCTATATCTTTCCGCCTCTAGTTCTTCTTCCAAGAGTGATTTCCAAGATTCTAAAGGTGTGCTCGTTTGTTCTGCTGGTGGCTCCAGCATGGCCTCACAGGTTTTGGTATGCGGATCTTGTCCGGATGGCCACTTGCCAACCGTGGACTCTTCCGTTAAGACCAGACCTTCTATCGCAAGGTCCTTTTTTCCATCAGGATCTCAAATCCTTAAATTTGAAGGTATGGAGATTGAACGCTTGATTCTCAGTCATAGAGGTTTCTCTGACTCTGTGATTAATACTATGTTACAGGCTCGTAAATCTGTATCTAGGAAGATATTTTATTGAGTCTGGAAGATTTACATTTCTTGGTGTTTTTCTCATCATTTTTCCTGGCATTCTTTTTAGAATTCCTAGAATTTTACAGTTTCTTCAGGATGGTTTGGATAAAGGGTTGTCTGCAAGTTCCTTGAAAGGACAAATCTCTGCTTTTTCTGTTCTTTTTCACAGAAAGATTGCTAGTCTTTCTGATATTCATTGTTTTGTACAAGCTTTGGTTCATATAAAACCTGTTATTAAGTCAATTTCTCCTCCTTGGAGTTTGAATTTGGTTCTGGGGGCTCTTCAAGCTCCTCCGTTTGAACCTATGCATTAGCTGGACATTAAATTACTTTCTTGGAAAGTTTTGTTTCTTTTGGCCATCTCTTCTGCTAGAAGAGTTTCTGAATTATCTGCTCTTTCTTGTGAGTCTCCTTTTCTGATTTTTCATCAGGATAAGGCGCTGTTGCGAACTTCTTTTCAATTTTTACCTAAGGTTGTGAATTCTAACAACATTAGTAGAGAAATTGTGGTTCCTTCATTGTGTCCTAATCCTAAGAATTCTAAGGAAAGATCGTTGCATTCTTTGGATGTAGTTAGAGCTTTGAAATATTATGTTGAAGCTACTAAAAATTTCCGAAAGACTTCTAGTCTATTTGTTATCTTTTCTGGTTCTAGGAAAGGTCAGAAGGCCTCTGCCATTTCTTTGGCGTCTTGGTTAAAGTCTTTGATTCATCATGCCTATGTCGAGTCGGGTAAAACTCCGCCTCAAAGGATTACAGCTCATTCTACTAGGTCAGTTTCTACTTCCTGGGCGTTTAGGAATGAAGCTTCGGTTGATCAGATTTGCAAAGCAGCAACTTGGTCTTCTTTGCATACTTTTACTAAATTCTACCATTTTGATGTGTTTTCTTCTTCTGAAGCAGTTTTTGGTAGAAAAGTACTTCAGGCAGCTGTTTCAGTTTGATTCTTCTGCTTATAATTTCAGTTTTTTTCATTATAAGATTTAAACTTTGTTTTGGGTGTGGATTATTTTCAGCGGAATTGGCTGTCTTTATTTTATCCCTCCCTCTCTAGTGACTCTTGCGTGGAAGATCCACATCTTGGGTATTCATTATCCCATACGTCACTAGCTCATGGACTCTTGCTAATTACATGAAAGAAAACCATAATTTATGTAAACTTACCTGAGAAATTAATTTCTTTCATATTAGCAAGAGTCCATGAGGCCCACCCTTTTTTGTGGTTGTTATGATTTTTTTATATAAAGCACAAGTATTCCAATTCCTTATTTTTTATGCTTTCGCACTTTTTTCTTATTACCCCACTTCTTGGCTATGCGTTAAACTGATTTGTGGGTGTGGTGAGGGGTGTATTTATAGGCATTTTGAGGTTTGGGAAACTTTGCCCCTCCTGGTAGGAATGTATATCCCATACGTCACTAGCTCATGGACTCTTTCTAATATGAAAGAAATGAATGTATCAGGTAAGTTCTTACATAAATTATGTTTTTCATTACTTAAGACACTCTCAGCTATGGTTTGGCACTTTATATATTTATATTAAGTTCTAAATATATGTATTGTACTTATATTTGCCATGATTCAGGTTTGCAATATATTTTCTTTTGCAGACTTTCAGTTTCATATCTGGGAAATGCATTTTTTAGGAAAAAATGTATTTCTTACCTGGGGTATAGTCTTTTTTTCAATTGACTGTCATTTTAAATTCACGGGCAGAATTAGGCTCGCAAGGGTGCAAAATGCCAAAGTATATTGCGTCATTTTTGGCGCAAGATTTTTTTGGCGTGAAGTTACGTTCGATGACGCAAATATGTCACTTTCGGTGTCTTAGTTGACGCCGAGACCTTTCAAAAGGTTGCGTCTTCAATGACGCGTGTGTGATTTCCGGATGTTGTTTGCGCCAAAAAATGTTTTCTGTTTGTGTTGTGCGTCATACTTGGCGCCAAATATTTTAATTATTTAGAACCCCATTCCTATATGCCTCTTGCCTTTTTTCTCTATCAGAGGGCTATGCTGTTTGCATTTTTTTCCATTCCTGAAACTGCCATATAAGGAAATTGATAATTTTTTTGCTTTATATGTTGTTTTTTTCTCTTACATTTGCAAGATGTCTCAATCTGATCCTGTCTCAGAAATCACTGTTGGAACCTTGCTGCCTGATAACAGTTCTAATAAAGCTAAGTACATTTGTTGTAAACTTGTGGAGGTTATATCTCCAGCTGTGGTTTGTAATAGTTGTCATGATAAACTTTTACATGCAGGTAATGTGTCCATCAGTAATAGTACATTGCCTGTTGGTGTTCCTTCAACTTCTAATGTACAAGATATACAGTGGATAAAAAAAGTCTACATACCTCTGTTTAAATGTCAGGATTCTCTGATGTAAAAAAAATGAGACAAAGATAAATCATTTCAGAACTTTTTCCACCTTTAATGTGACCTGTAAACTGTACAACTTGATTGAAAAACAAATTGAAACTTCTAGGTGGAGGGAAGTAAAAATAAAAAACTAATAACTGGGGATGTAGCCGTGTTTAGAATTGAGCAATCACATTCAAAATCATGTTAAATAGGAGTCAGTACACACCTGCCATCATTTAAAATGCCTCTGATTAACCCCAAATAAAGTTCAGATGTTCTAGTAGGTCTTTCCTGACATTTTCTTAGTCACAACCTACAGCAAAAGCCATGGTTCGCAGAGAGCTTCCAAAGCATCAGAGGGATCTCTTTGTTAAAAGGTATCAGTCAGGAGAATGGTACAATAGAATTTCCAAGGCATTAGATATACCATGGAACACAGTGAAGACAGTCATCATCAACTGATGAAAATATGGCGCAACAGTGATATTACCAAAATTGATGAAAAGACGAGAAGAAAACTGGTCTGGGAGGCTGCCAAGAGGCCTACAGCAACATTAAAGGAGATGCAGGAATATCTGGCAAGTACTGGCTGTGTGGTGCATGTGACAACAATTGCCCGTATTCTTCATATGTCTGGGTTATGGGGTAGAGTGGCAAGACGGAAGCCTTTTCTTATGAAAAAAACATCCAAACCCAGCTAAATTTTGCAAAAACAAATATGAAGTCTGCATGTCGCAAAAGGTGTTCTGGTTTGATGAAACCAAGATTAAACTTTTTGGCCATAATTGCAAAAGATATGTTCGGAGCAAAAACACTGCATATAACCAAAAGAACACCATACCCACAGTGAAGCATTTTGGTGGCAGCATCATGCTTTGGGTCTGTTTTTCTTCAGTTGGAACTGGGGCCTTAGTCAAGGCAGAGGGAATTATGAACAGTTCCAAATACCAGACAATATTGGCACAAAACCTTCAGGCTTCTGCTAGAAAGCTGAACAAGAAGAGGAACTTCATCTTTCAGCATGAGAATGCCCCAAAGCATACATCCAAATCCACAAAGGAATGGCTTCACCAGAAGCAGATTAAAGTTTTGAAATGGCCCAGTCAGAGCCAAGACCTGAATCAAAAAAATGGGGTGATCCTAAGTGGGCTGTGCACAAGAGATGCCCTCACAATCTGACATATTTGGAGTGTTTTTGCAAAGAAGAGTGGGCAAATCTTGCCAAGTCAAGATGTGCCATGCTGAAAAACTCATACCCAAAAAGACTGAGTGTTGTAATAAAATCAAAGGGTGCTTCAACAAAGTATTAGTGTGCACACTTATGCAACCATGTTTTTTTTATTTTTTTATTTTTACTTCCCTCAACCTAAAAGATTTTAGTATGTTTTGCAATTAGGTTGTACAGTTTATAGGTCACATTAAAGGTGGAAAAAGTTCTGAAATGATTTATCTTTGTCTCATTTTTTTACATCGCAGAAACATGACATTTTAACAGGGGTGTGTAGACTTTTTATATCCACTGTACCTGTGAATTTAAAAGAATTTATTGCTGATTCTATTCAGAAGGCTTTGTCTGCCATCCCGCCTTCTAATAAACGTAAAAGGTCTTTTAAAGCTTCTCATAAAGTTGATGAATTTTCAAATGACCGACAACATACTGAATTATCCTCCTCTGATCAGGATCTATCTGATTCAGAAGATCCTTCCTCAGATATTGACACTGACAAATCTACTTATTTATTTAAAGTTGAGTATATTCGTTCTTTGTTAAAAGA
Source organism: Bombina bombina (assembly GCF_027579735.1). Lineage (NCBI taxonomy): Eukaryota > Metazoa > Chordata > Amphibia > Anura > Bombinatoridae > Bombina > Bombina bombina. The sequence continues at coordinate 542,920,978 of NC_069499.1, forward strand.
AGTGTTGATTACATTGGATATTGAGGAAACTAGTCCTCTTGATATTAGAACTAGTAAACGTTCTAATATCAGAGGTTTTCCCCGTTCCTGATGCTATTTCTGATATGATTTCTAAGGAATGGAGTAGGCCTGGTACTTCTTTTATTCCTTCTTCAAGGTTTAAAAAATGGCATCCTTTGCCAGCAGTTACATTGGAGTTTTGGGCAAAGATCCCCCAAAGTTGATGGGGCTATCTCTACTCTTACTAAACGTACTACTATTCCTATGAAGATAGTACTTTTTTTTAAAGATCCTTTAGATAGGAAACTTGAATCTTATCTAAGGAAAGCCTATTTATATTCCGGTCATTTTCTCAGGCCTGCAATTTCTTTGACTGATGTTGCAGCTGCATCAACTTTTTGGTTGGAAAATTTAGCGCAACAAGAATTGGATTCTGATTTGTCTAGCATTGTTCGCTTACTTCAACATGCTAATCATTTTATTTGTGATGCCATTTTTGATATCATCAAAACTGATGTTAAATCTATGTCTTTAGCTATTTTAGTTAGAAGAGCTTTGTGGCTTAAATCTTGGAATGCCGACATGACTTCTAAGTCCAGATTGCTATCTCTTTCTTTCAAAGGTAATAAGTTACTTGGTTCTCAGTTGGATTTGATTATTTCAACTGTCACTTGGGGGAAGGGAGTTTTTTTGCCTCATGATAAAAGACCTAAGGGTAACTCTAAAGCTTCTAACCGTTTTCGTTCCTTTCGACAAAATAAGGAACATAAACCTAATCCTTCCCCCAAGGAATCTGTTTCCAATTGGAAACCTTCTTCAAATTGGAATAAATCCAAGCCATTTAAGAAACCAAAGCCAGCCCCCAAGTCCGCATGAAGGTGTGGCCCTCATTCCAGCTCAGCTTAAGATTTTTCAAGGATATTTGGTCAAATTCTGTCCAAAATCAATGGATTCTGAATATTGTCTTTCAGGGGTTCCGAATAGGATTCAGAGTAAGACCATCCCAGCAAATCCAGTAAAGGCTCAGGCTTTCCTGAAGTGTGTTTTAGACCTGGAGTTTTCAGGGGTAATCATGCCGGTTCCGTTTCAGGAACAGAGTCTGGGGGTTTTATTCAAATCTATTCATTGTCCCAAAGAAAGAAAATTCATTCAGACCAGTTCTGGATCTGAAAATATTGAATCGTTATGTAAGTGTACCAACTTTCAAAATGGTGACTATAAGAACTATTCTGCCTTTTCTTCAGCACGGGCATTATATGTCCACAATAGACTTACAGGATGCATATCTTCATATTCCGATTCATCCAGATCATTATCAGTTTCTGAGATTCTCTTTTCTAGACAAGCATTACCAATTTGTCGCTCTTCCTTTTGGCCTAGCGACAGCTCCAAGAATCTTTTCAAAGGTTCTCGGTGCCCTACTCTCTGTAATCAGAGAGTGGGGTATTGTGGTGTTTCCTTATTTGAACGATATCTTGGTACTAGCTCAGTCTTTACATTCTGCAGAATCTCACACAAATCAACTAGTGTTGTTTCTTCAAAAACATGGTTGGAGGATCAATTTACCAAAAGGTTCTTTGATTCCTCAGGTAAGGGTCATCTTTTTAGGTTTCCAGATAGATTCAGTGTCCATGACTCTGTCTCTAACAGACAAGAGACGTTTAAAATTTGTTTGTCTGTCGGAACCTTCAGTCTCAGTCATTCCCTTCAGTAGCTATGTGCATGGAAGTTTTAGGTCTCATGACTACAGCATTGGACACAATCCCCTTTTCTCGTTTTCATATGAGACCTCTCCAGCTTTGTATGCTGAACCAATGGTGCAGGGATTATACAAGGATATCACAATTATTATCCTTAAATCCCAATGTTAGACTATCTCTGACTTGGTGGTTAGATCACCATCGTATAGTTCAAGGGGCCTCTTTTGTTCGTCCAACCTGGACTGTGATCACAACAAATGCGAGTCTTTCAGGTTGGGGAGCTGTTTGGGTATCTCTGACAGCACAAGGAGTTTGGAAATCTCAAGAGGCGAGATTACCAATCAATATTTTGGAACTCTGTGCGATTTTCAGGGCTCTTCAGATTTGGCCTCTGTTGAAGAGAGAACTGTTCATTTGTTTTCAGACAGGCAATATCACAACTGTTGCATATGTAAATCATCAGGGTTGGACTCACAGTCCCCAAGCTATGAAAGAAGTATCCCTGATACTTGCTTGGGGCGGAATCCAGCTCTTGTCTAATTTCTGCGGTTCATATCCCAGGTATAGACAATTGGGAAGCGGATTATCTCAGCCGTCAGACTTTACATCCGGGGGAGTGGTCCCTCCATCCAGATGTGTTTTCTCAGGTTGTTCAGATATGGGGTCTTCCAGAAATAGATCTGATGGCTTCTCATCTAAACAAGAAACTTCCCAGGTACCTGTCCAGGTCCAGGGATCCTCAGGCGGAAGCAGTGAATGCGTTGACACTTCCTTGGTGTTATCAACCTGTTTATATTTTCCCGCCTCTAGCACAAGGGGTTTGGGAATCTCAGGAGGTGAGATTACCAATCAACATTTTGGAACTCCGTGCAATTTTCAGAGCTCTTCAGTCATGGCCTCTTCTAAAGAGAGAGTCGTTCATTTGTTTTCAGATGGACAATGTCACAACCGTGGCATATGTCAATCATCAAGGAGGGACTCACAGTCCTCTGGCTATGAAAGAAATATCTTGAATACTGGTATGGGCGGAATCCAGCTCCTGTCTAATTTCTGCGGTTCATATCCCAGGTATAGACAATTGGGAAGCGGATTATCTCAGTCGCCAAACGTTACATCCGGGCGAATGGTCCCTTCACCCAGAGGTATTTCTTCAGATTGTTCAAATGTGGGGACTTCCAGAAATAGATCTGATGGCTTCTCATCTAAACAAGAAGCTTCCCAGGTATCTGTCCAGATCCAGGGATCCTCAGGCGGAGGCAGTGGATGCATTGTCACTTCCTTGGAAGTATCATCCTGCCTATATCTTTCCGCCTCTAGTTCTTCTTCCAAGAGTGATTTCCAAGATTCTAAAGGAGTGCTCGTTTGTTCTGCTGGTGGCTCCAGCATGGCCTCACAGGTTTTGGTATGCGGATCTTGTTCGGATGTCCAGTTGCCAACCTTGGCCTCTTCCATTAAGGCCGGACCTTCTGTCTCAAGGTCCATTTTTCCATCCGGATCTAAAATTATTAAATTTGAAGGTATGGAAATTGAACGCCTAGTGCTTAGTCATTTCTCTGACTCAGTGATTAATACTATGTTACAGGCTCGTAAATCTGTTTCTAGAAAGATTTATTATCGAGTTTGGAAGACTTGTATTTCATGGTGTTCTCTTTCAGAATTCCTAGAATTTTACAGTTTCTTCAGGATGGTTTGGATAAGGGTTTGTCTGCAAGTTCCACGAAGGGACAGATCTCTGCTCTTTCTGTTTTATTTCACAGAAAGATTGCTAAGCTTCCTGATATTCACTGTTTTGTACAGGCTTTGGTTCGTATCAAGCCTGTCATTAAATCAATCTCTGCTCCTTGGAGTGTTAATTTGGTTTTGAAGGCATTACAGGCTCCTCCATTTGAGCCTATGCATTCTTTAGACATTAAACTACTTTCTTAGAAAGTGTTGTTCCTTTTGGCCATCTCTTCTGCTAGAAGAGTTTCTGAATTATCTGCTTTTTCTTGTGAATCTCCTTTTCTGATTTTGCATAAGGATAAGGCGTTTTGCGGACTTCATTTAAATTCTTACCTAAGGTTGTGAATTCTAACAAAATTAATAAAGAAATTGTTTTCCCTTCCTTGTGTCCTAATCCTAAGAATTCTTTGGAGAGATCCTTACATTCTTTGGATGAGGTAAGAGCTTTGAAATATTATGTTGAAGCTACTAAAGATTTCAGGAAGACTTCTAGTCTATTTGTTATCTTTTCTGGTTCTAGGAGAGGTCAGAAGGCTTCTGCCGTTTCCTTGGCATCGTGGTTAAAGCTTTTGATTCATCAAGCTTATTTGGAGTCGGGTCAAGCCCCACCTCAGAGAATTACAGCTCATTCTACTAGATCAGTCTCCACTTTGTGGGCTTTTAAGAATGAAGCTTCAGTTGATCAGATTTGCAAAGCAGCAACTTGGTCTTCTTTGCATACATTTACTAAATTCTATTGTTTTAATGTATTTGCTTCTTCGAAGCAGTCTTTGGTAGAAAAGTTCTTCAGGCAGCAGTTTCAGTTTGATTCGTCTGCTTATGTTTTAAGTTTTTCTTTTCATTTATGAGAATAAATTTATATTTTGGGTTGTGGATTAATTTTTTTCAGCGAAAAATATGGTTGTTTTTTATTTTATCCCTCCCTCTCTAGTGACTCTTGCGTGGAGTTCCACATCTTGGGTATTGCTATCCCATACGTCACTAGCTCATGGACTCTTGCCAATTACATGAAAGAAAACATAATTTATGTAAGAACTTACCTGATAAATTCATTTCTTTCATATTGGCAAGAGTCCATGAGGCCCACCCTTTTTATGGTGGTTATGATTTTTTTGTATAAAGCACAATTATTTCCAAATTTCTTTGTTGATGCTTTCGCTCCTTTCTTATCACCCCACTTCTTGGCTATTCGTTAAACTGAATTGTGGGTGTGGTGGGGGGTGTATTTATAGGCATTTTGAGGTTTGGAAAACTTTGCCCCTCCTGGTAGGATTGTATATCATATACGTCACTAGCTCATGGACTCGTGCCAAAGAAATTAATTTATCAGTTAAGTTCTTACATAAATTATGTTTTTGTTCAAGGGTAAAGCAAAAAATTGTTCTATGTTGGTCCCGTTGCAATTATGGATTGTAGGCTTAGCTTTAAAAACGACAAGTAGTGTGTCAGACTTTTTTTAATTACAATTGATATAAGAGGCTGTCACATGGTAATCATCCATGTAAACTTTATTATTTAAATCTGCTAAAACTAGGGATAAAAGCTAAGTGCAAGGGATGCTCTGCATCAACAACCACCACTGGAAGTGTTAGAAACATAGAATTTGACGGTAGATAAGAACCAAAAAGGCCATCAAGTCTACCCATATTACATGTTGCTTTTTTCTTAGGATAGCCTTGTGCATGTCCCAGGCATTTTTGAATTCCTTTACAGTCTTTGGGGTAGATTTATTAAGCAGCGGATGCTGCTTTCTACGCCCCATGTTTCAGGAAGCAACGGTCGTAAGAAATCGGGATGATTGACACCCCCTGTCGATTGGCCACCAGTGTGCAGGGGGCGGCATTGCACAAGCATTTCACAAGAAATGCTTGTGCATTGATAAATGCCGGCAGCATATGCTGTTGGCATTTAGCAAGGTCGAGCAGAAAATGATTTGCTACAGCGAATCATGTCCGCTCTACCATTAATAAATCTACCCCTTTGTGTTTACCACCACATTTGGAAGTTTATTTCATGAATCCACCACCCTTTCTGTAAAAATAATTCTTCCTCATATTTCTCCTGAATCTGCTACCCCTTGTTTTGGTATTTGGCTTTTTTGGAAGATGCTTTCAGCTTCCACTTCATTAAGTCTCTTCATGTATTTGAAGGTTTCTATCACATCACCTCTTTCCCTTCTCTCTTCTAAACTATACATATTTAGGTCATAGAGTCTTTCTTTTTACATTCCTCCTTCGCTGCGCACGGTTCTGATGCCATCTGTGACAGCATCAGAATGAGACTCCCATAGGAGCCTATGGAAGCGTGCTCTCATGAGCACAATGCTTCATAGCAAAGTGAACTCGCGTTCGCATTGTGATTAACTTGTAATACAAGCGCACATTATCGTGCGCTGGTATTACAAAGTGGAGCGCTAATGATATTTAGCGTTCCACTTGTAATCTGGCCCCATGCCTTCTCAGAGAGCTGGTGGTGATGTGTATTGCACCAGTGAAGACTTAAAGGACCACTATAGTTTAAAATGAAATACTTTTATCTGTTAGAACTGCTCAGAAAATGGATTAAACACATACTTAAATTCACCAATGCACATTTTAATTATTACCTTTCTATCCCTTTTATCAAGTGTGTATGTTTACTGATAAAAATGTAATTTCCTAAAGGTTATTTATATTGTCTTCCCTAACTAAGTGACTAGTTATTAAAAGCTTGTAGTCTATACTATTACTGAAGCTTCTACGTTCCTGTTCAGCTCACCAGATTTTCTTTTCATCTACCTTAACAAAAAGCCCTGCATCTGTGTATTGTGTACACATGTAAATATTCACAACGATAACCACCTAAAGTAGCATGAGAGCCTTATGGGGCTATTTAAAAGAAAAGTGTAAGAAACTCCTGCCTATAGAAAATAGCTGTCTTAATAATAATAATACTATGTATTAAATACGCTTTTGGGTCTGATAATGTTACTTCCAACGAAAGACAGATTGATTCTTGTATGAAATTAATTTATAGATATGTAGTAACAGCTCTCATAACTCATCAGCTTGTAATGTCCCTTTACTGTTTTATTCAGTCTAGTAAATTTAAACAACTTTCCAATTTACTTTTATCATCAAATTTGCTTTGTTCTTTTGGTATTTTTTGTTGAAAGCTAAACCTAGATAGGCTCATATGCAAATTTCTAAGCCCTTGAAGGCCGCATCTTATCTCAGTGCATTTTGACGGCTTTTCACAGCTATACAGTGCTAGTTAATGTGTGCCATATAGGTAACATTGTGCTCACTTCAATGAAGTTATTTATGAGTCCGCTCTGATTGGCTAAATTGCTAGTCTGTCAAAAGAACTGAGATAAGGGGTAGTCTGCAGAGGCTTAGGTACAAGGTAATCACGGAGGTAAAAAGTAAAAAACCGTGTTGGTTATGAAAAACTAGGGAATGGGTAATAAAGGGATATCTATCGTTTTAAACCATACAAATTTTCAAGTAGACTGTCCCTTTCAATGTGTCCATATTGTTGTTGTAATGATATTTTATATATATTTATATATTTATTTTTGTAACTTTACCGAAAAACAGTATGTTTGAACAACAGATTTAATGGGATTAAAAAAATACTGCTTTGCTTGAATTGGTGAAGAAGCAAAGCCTTCATTTGCTATTTTTAGAATGTATTATTTTACAAATTCAGTTGCAAAACACTTATTAATGCCACATCTTACAATGATCACAGCTATGTAGCCTTTAATCTGATTTATCACTAACTGCCAATTTACAGCTGGCTTTAATGCTGGCAATTGTATAACATTCACATTTATTGTAATAGGTTTTTTTTAACTGTAACATGAAAGTTACCTATTTACCACTATTGTTTTGCCACTTAGAATAGAGTTTTGTGTTTTATTATGAATACATTTAGGATTTAGTTTCTGTAATCCTTTGTATTGCATTAGGGACTGTTTTCTATAGAGCATGTGCTTTTTAATGGATTCATGTCTTAAAAAACACTCCAGACACAGTCTGTTGGCCATTGTCACAAAGGGAAGAGATGTTACTATGTATGAAAGTTAGATGATTTAGTAAGTGCTTGGTGACTCGATTGGCTAGAATCACTACAGCAAACACACACCCAGAAAGCTGGCAAGGTCTAAGGAAAAGGGCTTACAGTAAATACTGTGACGACCATCTCACTTAGAATTCAGCTATAATTCAACTCCTTGCTGGCTTCCTGTAGACACACAAATTCCTACCAGCTTCATAATTACAGTTAATTTTACATGGACCAAAGCAGTCCTGCTTTAGCTTGAAGTGTTTGTTGTTTTGCATGTTTGAGCCACTTCAGTTCAAACATACTCACTACTTCTCTATCCCCCCTCTTGTACATTGTAGTAACATACACCCATACATTAGCAGGCATCATAGTGTCACATGTCCCTTGAGCTTTCTCTTTTTATTGTGTCAATTGTAGAAATAATGGGTATTTATGTATGTGTGCATCAATTTCTCCTTTGTCTTTTTTTTCTTTCTAGTTTTTTTTATACAAATTTATGTTGTCTCACAATTATTGGTACATGATACTGGGATACAGTAGTAATCTGTGTTTGTGCCCTAAATATGTTTGTTTAGTTTAGTGGTGTTTTGTACAGTTTTACTTGTATGATATTGCCTCCACAATTTGCCCAAAAGAAGATGGAGTTGGTGTCATCAATGTGATTTCAAACTATTTTATGGCCATTTGTACAGTTGTTTTTTCTTGTCGCTTGAATGTCTGGTAAGTTTTCAAGAGCAATCAAAAGATTAAACCAGGGATTCAACCATGTCTCTCCGCAAGGTTGTTTTCCTGACAAATTTTCAGAAATTTAGCAATTTGCTTAATGTTTTGGCAGAAGAAGAGATTCTCATACATTGGACATAGGCTCATAATTCCCTCCACTTGTTTTGTTCCCATGATTGATTGATTCAGTAAAGCAAGCAAGCATGACTCCAGATAATTTGATAATCAGATCTAGTTTTTGTTGAATAGAATTATTGTCTTCCTTAGAGTCTTCTTTCTTGAGGTTTATTCCTTTACCAAGACCTAAAGGAGCTTACTCTTATAGCTTGGTTACTAAATCCTTCAATCTAAAGATAAACAATTTCTTAGATAAAGCAGTTCCTACTTTTCTGAAGGCACATAAAATCTATAACCGCTAAGGCATATTACAAGGTTTTGGTATTTGGAATTCTGTGTTAATTCCATTGGTTCCCTCGGGTCCTGTAAATAATTTGCTGTTTCTTCAAATGCCTGATTTTCTTTAGTGATTTTTTTTTTAATTATTATTATTAAAGTGAATGTACATTTTGATGCTAAAGTGCCCAGTGTTTAAATTCATCAAAATTTACATTTCACTAAGAAATACTTACATTTTAAACTTCACAGCAGCTCCAACTTCCTCCGGTCGTTGCAAGCCATTTCTGATGTCAGAAATGATGGATAGGTCTTCCTCCAATCACGTCTTTCCCCCCCCCGGGGGAATCAGTGTCTGATTCAATGCCGTGATTAGAGGAAGCCGGATTCCTCATTTTAGACCCAGGAAGAGGCTTTGCGACAGGTGGAGGAAGCTGGAGCTGCTGTGAAGATTAAAAGGTAAGGTTTTTTTCACAGCACGTGTGAAATGTAAATTTTGATGAATTAAAGTGCCCCTGTTTTTAATTGAATTTTTAAAAACCGGGCACTTTAGCATCAAAATTTGCATTCACTTTAAGGTTCATCTTTGCTAACATTTGCACAATATATCTTTTAAGAGTATCCTGGTGGTGATTTTGGCCATGGCTAGTTATAATTCTGAGCTTGATGCTATTCTTTAGTTCCCACTTTTCCTGATTTTGTCATCATGATAAGGTTTATTTTAGAAATTACATTCGTTTCTAATTGATAGATAAAATATTACAACAGAAGGCAGTGCTAAATACCGTACAACGTGATTCTTGGAGCTGGGCTGAAACTTTCCAAAGTCCAAAAGGCGGCTGTGTTAAGCCAGGGGAATGCAGCTGTACAAGGATCGGTAGGTTTCTTCTCCACAGACAGATGAGCGGATAGCTATAGGATGACAAAATAAGACAGCGCAATCCTCGATTCAAGGTAGTATTTATTGAAGGGCAGTCACAACATGCTAGTAATAAGACACTTACTAGATGGATGAAAATAACAAGCCCCACAAATTACAGGAGAAACTCAGTGTCTTTGTAGCAACCAACCGCCAATGCGTGCCTAATCCGGACAGTCTGACCCAGTCAAATTCGCAGCTGATTGTTGACGTCACTGCTAATCCTTCTCCTACGGATGCTTGAATGGACCAAAAGAAACTCAACGCGTTTCGCCAGTAACACACCGGCTTTCTCAAGAGTGATTTGATCAGGCCTAGAACCTCTAGACAGCAGCTCAGCATCAGCAAATGTTCTATCTCTTTCTCTTTCTCACAGGTCCTGGAAAGTTTGGAAAGTTTCAGCCCAGCTCCAAGAATCACATTGTAAGTGTCTTATTACTAGTGTATGTGACTGCCCTTCAATAAATACTACCTTGAATCGAGGATTGCGCTGTCTTCTTTTGTTGTCCTGTTTCTAATTGATAGTTGTTTCTTTTTGGCAATGAATTTCCCTGCTATCTCTTGAATATTTAAATATTTTTTATCAGTTCAATGTGCTAGAACTGCATTTTGGTAGAAATATGTGCTCCTCAGACCTAGACAGATGTTTTATACTGTCCCTTTGTTTTATATGGTCCTGTTTAGTTACTGATCCACCAGTACCAATAGTTCTGCAGAAGTTTGAATGACAACCAGATCTATCCTTCCCAATGTTAATTTGATCACACTCACAGCAAAACCATACAAACGTTTATTCTACTTGGCATGTTATGTTTTTATACGTGCCTGTACCGCTCAGAGTAATTTCAAGATCAAACCCCTTTTTTTCCTATTCTTCACACAGCCAAGCAAGAACCAAAGTTACCTAACTCAAGCAGGAATGAGAGATATATATTTTAGCGGTGGGATCCCATACCCCTAGACTTCTGGAAATTGTTTCTACCTACTGGAGTGGCCAAATAGCCTATATCCAGCAGCACAGATAGTTTATTTCTTTGAATAAGCCATTTGAGTATGAGCTCTTCTATCCCTAACAGAAATGCCCTGGGGGTGTCTTAGAGGCTGTAATATTGGTGGGAGCTATGTAACAATTATGAAAAAAGTACACAAGCAATATGAAAAAATATCTTGCCTTTTACCATTTATAGTCAGTCTGGTATGGGCATATTTGTTATTCTTAAAAGTATTATCTAAAGTTTTCTTTCATGTAATTAGCAAGAGTCCATGAGCTAGTGACATATGGGATATACATTCCTACCAGGAGGGGCAAAGTTTCCCAAACCTCAAAATGCCTATAAATACACCCCTCACCACACCCACAAATCAGTTTTACAAACTTTGCCTCCTATGGAGGTGGTGAAGTAAGTTTGTTCTAGATTCTACGTTGATATGCGCTCCGCAGCAGGTTGGAGCCCGGTTTTCCTCTCAGCGTGCAGTGAATGTCAGAGGGATGTGAAGAGAGTATTGCCTATTTGAATTCAATGATCTCCTTCTACAGGGTCTATTTCATAGGTTCTCTGTTATCGGTCGTAGAGATTCATCTCTTACCTCCCTTTTTAGATCGACGATATACTCTTATATATACCATTACCTCTACTGATTCTCATTTCAGTACTGGTTTGGCTTTCTACTACATGTAGATGACTGTCCTGGGGTAAGTAAGTCTTATTTTCTGTGACACTCTAAGCTATGGTTGGGCACTTTTACATAAAGTTCTAAATATATGTGTTCAAACATTTATTTGCCTTGGTTCAGGATGTTCAACGTTCCTTATTTCAGACAGTCAGTTTCATATTTGGGATAATGCATATGAATAAATCAATTTTTTTCTTACCTTAAAATTTGACTTTTTCCCTGTGGGCTGTTAGGCTCGCGGGGGCTGAAAATGCTTCATTTTATTGCGTCATTCTTGGCGCGGACTTTTTTGGCGCAAAATTTTTTTCTTGGTTTCCAGCGTCATACGTGTCGCCGGAAGTTGCGTCATTTTTGACGTTTTTTTGCGCCAAAAGTGTTGGCGTTCCGGATGTGGCGTCATTTTTGGCGCCAAAAGCATTTAGGCACCAAATAATGTGGGCGTCTTTTTTTGGCGCTAAAAAATATGGGCGTCACTATTGTCTCCACATTATTTAAGTCTGTTTGTTTATTGCTTCTGGTTGCTAGAAGCTTGTTCACTGGCATTCTTTTCCCATTCCTGAAACTGTCATTTAAGGAATTTGATCAATTTTGCTTTATATGTTGTTTTTTCTATTACATATTGCAAGATGTCCCAGATTGACCCTGAGTCAGAAGATACTTCTGGAAAATCGCTGCCTAGTGCTGGATCTACCAAAGTTAAGTGTATTTGCTGTAAACTTGTGGTATCTGTTCCTCCAGCTGTTGTTTGTAATGAATGTCATGACACTTGTTAATGCAGATAATATTCCCTTTAGTAATGTTACATTACCTGTTGTTGTTCCATCAACATCTAATACTCAGAGTGTTCCTGTTAACATAAGAGATTTTGTTTCTAAATCCATTAAGAAGGCTATGTCTGTTATTCCTCCTTCTAGTAAACGTAAAAGGTCTTTTAAAACTTCTCATTTTTCAGATGAATTTTTAAATGAACATCATTCTGATTCTGATGATTCCTCTGGTTCAGAGGATTCTGTTTCAGAGGTTGATGCTGATAAATCTTCATATTTATTCAAAATGGAATTTATTCGTTCTTTACTTAAAGAAGTCTTAATTGCATTAGAAATAGAGGATTCTGGTCCTCTTGATATTAAATCTAAACGTTTAAATAAGGTTTTTAAATCTCCTGTAGTTATTCCAGAAGTTTTTCCTGTCCCTGATGCTATTTCTGAAGTAATCTCCAGGGAATGGAATAATTTGGGTAATTCATTTACTCCTTCTAAACGTTTTAAGCAATTATATCCTGTGCCATCTGACAGATTAGAGTTTTGGGACAAAATCCCTAAGGTTGATTGGGCTATCTCTACTCTTGCTAAGCGTACTACTATTTCTACGGCAGATAGTACTTCCTTTAAGGATCCTTTAGATAGGAAAATTGAATCCTTTCTAAGAAAAGCTTACTTATGTTCAGGTAATCTTCTTAGACCTGCTATATCTTTAGCGGATGTTGCTGCAGCTTCAACTTTTTGGTTAGAAGCTTTAGCGCAACAAGTAACAGATCATAATTCTCATAGCATTGTTAATCTTCAACATGCTAATAACTTTATTTGTGATGCCATCTTTGATATCATTATGGTTGATGTCAGGTATATGTCTCTAGCCATTTTAGCTAGAAAAGCTTTATGGCTTAAAACTTGGAATGCTGATATGTCTTCTAATTCAACTTTGCTTTCCCTTTCTTTCCAGGGTAATAAATTATTTGGTTCACAGTTGGATTCTATTATCTCAACTGTTACTGGAGGGAAAGGAACTTTTTTACCACAGGATAAAAAATCTAAAGGTAAATTTAGGTCTAATAATCGTTTTCGTTCCTTTCGTCACAATAAGGAACAAAAGCCTGATCCTTCACCCACAGGAGCGGTATCAGTTTGGAAACCATCTCCAGTCTGGAATAAATCCAAGCCTTTTAGAAAACCAAAGCCAGCTGCAAAGTCCACATGAAGGTGTGGCCCTCATTCCAGCCCAGCTGGTAGGGGGCAGATTACGTTTTTTCAAAGAAATTTGGATCAATTCGATTCACAATCTTTGGATTCAGAACATTGTTTCAGAAGGGTACAGAATTGGCTTCAAGATAAGGCCTCCTGCAAAAAGATTTTTTTCTTTCCCGGGTCCCAGTAAATCAAGCGAAGGCTCAAGCATTTCTGAAATGTGTTTCAGATCTAGAGTTGGCTGGAGTAATTATGCCAGTTCCCGTTCTGGAACAGTGACTGGGGTTTTATTCAAATCTCTTCATTGTACCAAAGAAGGAGAATTCCTTCAGACCAGTTCTGGATTTAAAAATATTGAATCGTTATGTAAGGATACCAACATTCAAAATGGTAACTATAAGGACTATCCTGCATTTTGTTCAGCAAGGGCATTATATGTCCACAATAGATTTACAGGATGCATATCTGCATATTCCGATTCATCCAGATCACTTTCAGTTTCTGAGATTCTCTTTCCTAGACAAGCATTACCAGTTTGTGGCTCTGCCGTTTGGCCTAGCAACAGCTCCAAGGATTTTTACAAAGGTTCTCGGTGCCCTTCTGTCTGTAATCAGAGAACAGGGTATTGTGGTATTTCCTTATTTCGACGATATCTTGGTACTTGCTCAGTCTTCACATTTAGCAGAATCTCATACGAATCGACTTGTATTGTTTCTTCAAGATCATGGTTGGAGGATCAATTTACTGAAAAGTTCATTGATTCCTCAGGCAAGGGTAACCATTTTAGGTTTCCAGATAGATTCAGTGTCCATGACTCTGTCACTAACATGGCTCCAGCATGGCCTCACAGGTTTTGGTATGCGGATCTTGTCCGGATGGCTTCTTGCCAATCGTGGACTCTTCCGTTAAGACCAGACCTTCTGTCTCAAGGTCCTTTTTTCGATCAGGATCTCAAATCCTTAAATTTGAAGGTGTGGAGATTGAACGCTTGATTCTTAGTCAAAGAGGTTTCTCTGACTCTGTGATTAATACTATGTTACAGGCTCGTAAATCTGTATCTAGGAAGATATATTATCGAGTCTGGAAGACTTACATTTCTTGGTGTCTTTCTCATAATTTTTCCTGGCATTCTTTTAGAATTCCGAGAATTTTACAGTTTCTTCAGGATGGTTTGGATAAAGGTTTGTCTGCAAGTTCCTTGAAAGGACAAATCTCTGCTCTTTCTGTTCTTTTTCACAGAAAGATTGCTAATCTTCCTGATATTCATTGTTTTGTACAAGCTTTGGTTCGTATAAAACCTGTTATTAAGTTAATTTCTCCTCCTTGGAGTTTGAATTTGGTTCTGGGGGCTCTTCAAGCTCCTCCGTTTGAACCTATGCATTCACTGGACATTAAACTACTTTCTTGGAAAGTTTTGTTTCTTTTGGCCATCTCTTCTGCTAGAAGAGTTTCTGAATTATCTGCTCTTTCTTGTGAGTCTCCTTTTCTGATTTTTCATCAGGATAAGGCGGTGTTGCAAACTTTTTTTAAATTTTTACCTAAGGTTGTGAATTCTAACAACATTAGTAGAGAAATTGTGGTTCCTTCATTGTGTCCTAATCCTAAGAATTCTAAGGAGAAATCATTGCATTCTTTGGATGTAGTTAGAGCTTTGAAATATTATGTTGAAGCTACTAAGAATTTCCGAAAGACTTCTAGTCTATTTGTTATCTTTTCCGGTTCTAGGAAAGGTCAGAAGGCCTCTGCCATTTCTTTGGCATCTTGGTTGAAATCTTTAATTCATCATGCTTATGTCGAGTCGGGTAAAACTCCGCCTCAAAGGATTACAGCTCATTCTACTAGGTCAGTTTCTACTTCCTGGGCGTTTAGGAATGAAGCTTCGGTTGATCAGATTTGCAAAGCAGCAACTTGGTCTTCTTTGCATACTTTTACTAAATTCTACCATTTTGATGTGTTTTCTTCTTCTGAAGCAGTTTTTGGTAGAAAAGTACTTCAGGCAGCTGTGTCAGTTTGAATCTTCTGCTTATATTTTCAGTTTTTTTCATTATAAGATTTAAACTTTATTTTGGGTGTGGATTATTTTCAGCGGAATTGGCTGTCTTTATTTTATCCCTCCTTCTCTAGTGACTCTTGCGTGGAAGATCCACATCTTGGGTAGTCATTATCCCATACGTCACTAGCTCATGGACTCTTGCTAATTACATGAAAGAAAACATAATTTATGTAAGAACTTACCTGATAAATTCATTTCTTTCATATTAGCAAGAGTCCATGAGGCCCACCCTTTTTGTGGTGGTTATGATTTTTTTGTATAAAGCACAATTATTCCAATTCCTTATTTTTTATGCTTTCGCACTTTTGTCTTATCACCCCACTTCTTGGCTATGCGTTAAACTGATTTGTGGGTGTGGTGAGGGGTGTATTTTTAGGCATTTTGAGGTTTGGGAAACTTTGCCCCTCCTGGTAGGAATGTATATCCCATACGTCACTAGCTCATGGACTCTTGCTAATATGAAAGAAATGAATTTATCAGGTAAGTTCTTACATAAATTATGTTTTTTTCACATGAGAAATGCCATAGACCCTCTAAGGTAAATAAATCCGCTTTCAGGGGCTATATAAGACAAATTGAACACAACAGGTAGTTGTTGAGATGCACCATTAAGCCCCAGATCCAATTATGCATTCTTGATCATGTTCATACCAAACGTTTTTGTATTTTATGTATTTCTAAACCATGTAACTTTTTTTTTCTTTTTTTACCTCATTTGGAAGAGATGTGTTGGCATATTGTACATATCAACAATGCCAGTAAATTGACTTATGTAGAATAATATTTATTAAGATACTGTATGAAAAAAGTCCTTGTTTTGCTAATGTTGATGATCATGCACAGAGAATACTTCCCGAAATATTTAGTTGTATCTCAAAACAGAATGGATGTCAAAATGTTTTAACAGGGTCATTAAATTTGGATTTTGTTGGTAGTAAGACATCACAAATGTTCAGTACTGTAAATATAAAGTAACCTGAAGTTAGCACATGAAATGTGGTGGAACTACATCTCCTTATTAATAAAATATTAATCTCATATTATGTTTCATAGCTTAATGAAGCAATTGTCACAAGAAAACAAAGCCCATATGTGTGCAGTCAACCTAAAAATGCATGCTTGCAGTCTAATTTGAGCATTTCAGATATTGTTTCAAGCTCTATCCATTGGTCAGACCTTTGGAAGTAATGTGGTAGAGTACAGTGCAACATTTACAAATGTCCATCAATTCTGAAAGATACATCATTGTGCAAAGGACAGATGTAGTGTACTGCACATTGGAGAGAGAGAAAATAGAAATAGAGAAGTCTTGTGGAGTTTATAAAAGTTACTAGAGAATGTCTTCCTGGAAACCATTCTGGAAGTAAGAAAATAACTTACTGTGAATAGTTTTACTTTGAAAAGAAGACCTATTTAAATAAAATGGCAGTGCATGTGACTATCTTAGAGTTTCCTGTCTATAGACCAACTTCAATGTCCAAATTTATTGTGTTTATACTGTGTGTATAATATATATATATATATATATATATATATGTATATTTTTTTTTTTTTTTCCTTTTAGTCTGGGTTGATGTTACCTATGGTATGTGGTATTTGTGTTATGTTGTGTGAATTTTATCCTGTTGCATACCTACAGCTTATCTGCTGTTTTAATTCTTTTTCTGTTTTATTTTGTGTAGTAACGTTTCGGGACCAAACACTGTCCCTTACTCTGAGGAAGGGACAGTGTTTGGTCCTGAAACGTTACTACGTGAAATAAGTGTTTTGCTGACAGTGTTATCTGAAGACCATTGAGTGCTTACTTTCTTGGATTCTACATTTTAATAACAGCACCCTGGCAGTTGTGAGCGGATGGTGGGAGTGCATACACACCATCTGTTGTGTGTATGTGTGTGTGTGTATATGTATGTATATTTATATATATATATATATATATATATATATATATATATATATATATATATATATATATATATAGCATTACAGTATGTGTAATATATTTATATTATACATACTGTTATGTGCAATATATACGGTGTGTGTGTGTGTGTGTGTGTATATGTGTGTATATATATATATGTATATATACATACACACACACACACACACTGTACTCCACATCATTTTTTTCCAGCCTGCTGGCATTATGAAGTAGTCGGGTGGGGGCAATGTAATACTTTTCCACATTATAACATTTTCTGTCATTTCAGTTATAAATGTTGCTCTTTAGCTGTCCAATGCACAAATTAATTGCATAAGTAAACCTTAATTGATTAAATGATAATTTGAGCAACAAATATGGAAAACCATTTAATATTTACTAATGTTATAATGTTATCTGAATTCTGGATTACATTTTAGCTGAGTGGTCAGTATAATCAGCTGGGTAGTGCACCCGCTAAAAGGGCACTGGGGAGAACACTCATATTTTTATATAAATTTTGAGCCTTCACAAAACTACAGGTTTTAGGGAATGCAATATTCTTTAATATCTGTCTTTTGTATTCACAGGAGGAACAAGCTGCCAAGATAAAAGCAGAAAAGATTCGAATAGCTCTAGAAAAGATTAAGGAGGCACAAGTTAAAAAGGTACGTCCTTTTAAAGTCCTTATTCAGAAACGACTTCACTGCAGCAACATCCCCCACCTGAATAAAGGCGCTAATTGCTCTACTCTTGCTATTTTATTTTTCAGACAGCAGTTGCAGGGGTGGTGCTTAAAAGGACAGTTTAGTCAAAATTAAACTTTCATAGAAACATAGATATTGACGGCAGATAAGAGCCATAGGCCCAGCAAGTCTGCCCGACCTTACCTAACAGTATAAACTTATCTAGTTCGTAGGATAGCCCTATGCTTGTCCCATGCATTTTTAAAGTCCCCCACAGTGTTTGTTGCTACTACCTCTTGAGGAAGTTTATTCCATAAATCAATCACTCTTTCTGTAAAGAAGTGCTTCCTCAAATTACTCCTGAATCTACTACCCTTTAGCTTGAGCTCATGACCCCTTGTTCTTGAATTTTCCATTTTATGTAAAATACCCACAGCCTCAGTTTTACTAAACCCTTTAATGTACTTGAAAGTTGCTATCATATCACCTCTTTCCCTTCTCTCCTCTAAGCTATACATATTTAGGTCATTGAGCCTATCCTGGTAAGTTTTATTTTTTAGACCATGTACCATTTTGGTAGCCCTCCTTTGCACAGATTCAAGTTTGTTAATATCCTTCTGAAGATATGGTCTCCAGAACTGCACACAATACTCAAGATGAGGCCTAACTAATGATCTATAAAGTGGCATAAGAACCTTACTATTTCTGCTGCAAATACCTCTACCAATACATCCAAGCATTCTGCTAGCCTTACTCGCTGCATTACTACATTGTTTACTAAGTTTTAAATCAACTGAAATAATAATTCCCAAGTCCTGTTCCTCGTCTGTAACAGTCAGTAAAGTGTCATTGAGTCTGTAATTAACATTTGGATTTTTCTTCCCTAAATGCATTATTTTACACTTTGCTGTGTTAAACTTTAGATCCCAGTCGTTTGTCCAATCCTCCAATTGTTGTATATCACTTCTCATTTCATGATTCATGTAGGGCATGCAATTTTAAACAACTTTCCAATTTACTTTTATAGTCAGTTTTGCTTTGTTTTCTTGGTATTCTTTGTTGAAAGCTAAACCTGGGTAGGCTCATATGCTAATTTATATGCCCTTGAATGCTGCCTCTTATATGCATTGTGACAGTTTTTCACAGCTAGACAGCGCTATTTCATGTGTGCCATAAAGATAACATTGTGCTCACTTCAGTGGTGTTATTTTTGAGTCAGCACTGAGTGGCTAAAATGCAAGTCTGTCAAAAGCACTGAGATAAGGGGGCAGTCTGCAGAGGCTTAGATGCAAGGTAATCACAGAGGTAAAAAGTATATTAATATAACTGTGTTGGTTATGCAAATCTGGGGAATGGGAAATAAAGGGATTATCTTTTTAACCAATAAAAATTCTGTAGTAGACTGTCCCTTTAAGCTTTTGTGGACTTTTCTAAAGGTCCGATATATTGTGACCTGGACAGTAGCCTGTAATTTCGAACCCCTTTTTTGGGGCGTATCTGATTACATTAAAGTGAAGGTAAAGTTACCTTGATGTGAAACTGTAATAATATTAGTTCCCCAAAATGAATATGAGTTTCATTCATAAATTGTTTTAATTGTGAGTCTAAAGTAAGTTTTTGCCATTTTTACTCACTTTTTGTTGGTCCGCAAATTCAACACGTTGATTTTTTTTTCCCCTGGGCTTGTCACGTTTTTTTATGAGCCAATTTAAAATCTGGCCGTTAGGCGGCCGTCAATGGACGTCATCTGCCTCCCGGATGATCTCTGCATGTGCTAAGATTAATTTATTTGTCTCGGACTCCACTTGTGCTCCCGTTTCGCGCATGCCTATTGGTATTATGGAATTCCCAAAATACTTAATAGTCTTCCTACAGATGGCATGCGCAGTAGTGAGATAAATCTCTGCTTTGCGCATGCGCAGTTCAATGGATAATCATGAACGCGCTTTGGAGACACGTATAGAGCGAGTGGGACCGCTCTATATGTCACTGAATAGAAAATAAGGAAATAGCGGTTGGGAGGAGTCAAGATTGGAATGGTAAGGAATTCTAAAAAATATTTATTTCATAAATAAACAACAAATGGTGGGAAAAAAGTTAGCGATTACCTTATTAAAATAATGACACATATTAAATATATATATATATATATATATATATATATATATATATATATATTAGATATTTTCTGCAGTGTAGGATCCCCTTTTATCCCCCAACATCCCTGATCCCCCCCAAACAGCTCTCTTACCCTCCCACCTCTACCTATTTGATGCCATCTTAGGTACTGGCAGCTGTCTGTCAGTACCCAGTTCTTTGCTGCAAATTAGGCCGATTTTTGTAAAAAAAAAATAATATATATATATATCCTTTTTTTCTGTAGTGTAGCTGCCCCCCCTCATTACCCTCTTCCCTCCCTCTCCCAAATCCCTTTCCCTTAATGGATCCCACATAATATCCCCCTCATTGCCTTTCCTCCCTCCTCACTTCCCGGCTCTTATTTTTTTTTTTTTACCCTGCTATGTAGTGATCCTGCCATCCTCGCGCCCCTTTCAGCGATGGGCCGCCCACCTGCCTCCCTCCTGTGGCCCTCTCTGCATTGGTAACTCTGCAAATCTATTTCTGCAGTGCCCCAGTGCTATTTTGAGCGAGATCGCGGTACAAAGATGCCCAGGACCGCAGCTACGTACAGGGTTAGTCACTGGTCCTTAAGGGCATAACGACCAGCGTTGTACAGGGTACGACGCTGGTCATTAAGGGGTTAACATGCAACTAAATGTGTTTACTTGTTACAACCCTTAAGGGACCACTAAATACAGTAGATTTGCATAATCAACAAATTCATGATAAAAAGACAATGCAATAGCACTTAGTCTGAACTTCAAATGAATACTATATTTTTTTTATGACAAATTTCAAAGTTATGTCTATTTCCACTAAAACTGTATCATGTGACAGCCATCAGCCAATCACAAATGCATATACGTATATTCTGTGAATTCTTGCACATGCTCAGTAGGAGCTGGAGACTCAAAGTGTAAATATAAAAAGTCTGTGCACATTTTGTTAATGGAAGTAAATTGGAACACTGCTTAAAATTCCTGCTCTATCTCAAGCATTAAAGTTTAGTTTTGATTTGAGTGTCCGTTTAAGGCACCTTATAACGTACCCAAGCCTAACTAGTATTACAATTCTTATTTAACGTTCTCACTCTGTAGAGGTTGCTATGACATTGTACCTCATCACTTAGGAGATCTAGTCTACACCTAACTATCTGGCCATTTCAGTACCTCTTAAAGGGACAGTCTACAATAGAATTGTTATTGTTTCAAAGGATAGATAATCCCTTTATTACCCATTCCCCAGTTTTGCATAACCAACACAGTTATATTAATATAGTTTTAACCTCTGTGATTACCTTGTATCTAAGCATCTTCTGACAACCCCCTGATCACGACTTTTTATTTATTATCTATTGACTTGTATTTAGTACTGTGTTTTGCGAACTCTTAAATAACTCCTCGGGCATGAACACAATGTTATCTATATGGCCCACATGAACGAGCAGTCTCCTGTTGTGAAAAGCAATTAAAAAAGCACGTGATAAGAGGCTGTCTGTAGTGGCTTAGAAACTTAGAGGTTTTAATGTTATAAAGTCTATTAATATAACAATGTTGGTTGTGCAAAGCTGGGGTATTGGTAGTAATGGCATTATCTATCTTTTTAAACAATAACACTTTTAGTGTAGACTGTCCCTTTAAGTGGACAACTTATTCTTAACCTTTACTTTGCATGACAAAGCAGCTAAATTATCATTAGTAATTTCACCTCTGAAGATATAAATCAAATTTAGAATCTGAGATAAGGACATTACAGTTTTTTACATTTGCGGGCTCACGCCCAAGGGGAGAAAACTTTATGGTAACTGGGGCAACAGTTACCACCCATGATATATAACCATGACATTTCTCAGAGTTGAAGCAAGCCTAAAACTACTGTCTAAATATTTAATAGTAATGCTTTTTATTATGTACTAGATTAAACAATTTTTTTCTTCTTTCATGATTCAAATAGAGAATACAATTTTTAACAACTTTCCAATTTACTTCTATTATTTAAATTGCTTCCTTCTCTTGTTATCCTTTGCTGAAAGGTTTATCTAGGCAAGCTCAGGAGCAGCACAGAACCTAGGTTCTAACTGCTAATTGGTGGGTGCATATATATACCGATTTTCATTGGCTCACCCATGTGTTCAGTTGGAAACCAGTAGTGCATTGCTGCTCCCTCAACAAATGATACTAAAGAGAATGAAACAACTTATATAATAGAAGTAAATTATAAAGTTGTTTAAAATGTAATTCTCTATCTGAATCATGAAAGAAACATTTTGTGTTTCATGTTCCTTTAAATTCTTCTCATTACTTGCATACAGTTCTAATTTGATATCTGTATCTTGAATAGGTTATCCATCAGCATGTCCAGTATTATTACTGCCCAATCTGCAAGAGACAATTTACTGGGACAATTGTTTTTCTGTACAATAATGTTTTTGTCATGGAGGATGTATGATAGGTTTGTTGCCTTTTGTCTCTTAAAACGTGCAGTGGTATTTGCTTTGTTGATGACCTTGAAGAATTCTTTCAGTTGTCACAAGATATTAAAACCTTGTAGACAGAATGGGATAAGATCATTGAGGACAGTCTTGCCATAAGCCTTCCATAAGATATTTTGTTTCTGAAAGCTTTACAAACAATTTAAACATAATTATTAAAGGACCATTAAATACAGCATATTTGCATAATCAACACATGCATAATAAAAAGATGATGCAGTAACACTTGCTCTGAATTTCAAATGAGCAGTAGATTTTTTTCTCTGACAAATTTCAAAGTTTCTTTACATTTTCATGTCCCCATGCGACAGCCGTCCGCTAATCAGAGACTCGTGTATACATTCGGAACTTTTGCACATACTTACTAGAGCTGGTACCACAGATAATAGACGGAAATTGTAAAGTTTATTACAACTGCTTACACTATCTGAATAATTAAAGTTTAATTTAGACTTTAATGCCTTTTGAAAGGTTAATTAAACACTATATACATTTTCTAAGCATAGTACTGAGGTTATTCCCCGCCCCCTCAAGTCATGGGTGCTGCCATGTTGAAATCTAGCTTTCACTACACTCCAGTGCTGACCTGTTTGCACATGTGTAGCAACTCTCCTTCAGATAGCTGTAGTGTGACCTAGAACTAAATATGGGTTTAGCTCATTATTTATTATATGTTGATTTTATGAATACTACTTGGCTGACGTCAGAATTTTTGTTTCATGAGTGTCCCTTAACACAGCATTTTTATTTTTAAATATGTATTTATTTTACAAGTCAAGTTATGCATATTATATTTAACTGTAAATGTATTATTATGTCAGTATCATTGCCTAATAAAGTTTCCCATCCTTTGCGATTTATTATGATCGGCTTTGCCTTTTCCTTGAGCAGCTGGTGATCCGCGTGCACATGTCCGATGACAGCTCAAAAACTATGATGGTGGATGAGAGGCAAACTGTACGGCAGGTGCTAGACAATTTGATGGACAAATCCCATTGTGGTTTCAGCCTTGACTGGTCACTGGTAGAGACTGTCTCGGAATTGCAGATGGGTGAGAACTTCTTAGTATATGACAGTCTTGGTAAATCTTGATTAATGTGTGATTCTTCCATGTTAAATGGACATTTTTCCCCTTTAATGTCCATTTTACCTGCTGCCTGTATTTCTTATTTGAAATAGCTGTGTTTGCCTTTTGTATCCCCACCTATACTGAAAATAAGAATAACAAATGTTTTCTCTGTAGAAAAGCTATGTAAACAGAAGACAATAACACTGATTAATCTCCCAGTGGAGGTATGAGGGAGTGAGAGATGCTTGTGCCATAATTATCATTTCAATACCTAACATGGCAGTGTTCTCCCGAGGACCTTTTAAGCGGGTGCACCACCCATCTGATTTTGCTGACCACTCGGCTAAAATGTTAGCCAGTATTAAGCTGAAATTTGCTAATATTAAAAAAAATCAATTTTTATTGCACAATTTATCATAGCAGAAAATATATAATATTATAAAATATTACAGTACTCCCACCCGGCTGGGAACATTTTCTGTGGAAAACACTGTATAGATAACATTAGCAGATCTGCTTTGCTTGCAGGCTCAGCCCACTGTTATGAGCTTGTCCTAGGTGATGAATTTAATGAGAAACATCAGCTATTTCAAATACAGAAATAAAGACAAAATTGTTGTTCATTTTCTGTGATTGATATGAAAAAGTAACATTTAAACATGAGCATTAGCAGGATGTACCTGTCAGCCAATGAGCATTAGCAGGATGTACCTGTCAGCGAATGAGCATTAGCATGATGTACCTTTCACACAATTTGTATTAGTAGGATGTACACAACTAAAAGTAACTTAAAAAAACATGCAAAATAAACACAGAACATAGTATTATGCGGGAAGCCATGGGACAAGCTTTGTAACTATATTATTGTATATTTTTGTTTATTTCAAATTATATGGATTAGATTGTATTATTTCTTGCTATATATCGATTTTACATTTCTTTTTTGAGTTTTAATAAATTTGTTTTTAAAAAAACACTCAAAAGAATTTGAACATGTTTAAATACTGCCATTTTACATGAATGATCGAAAAATCTTTAGTACAAGTTCCCTTGAAAATATCCGGACATATCTACTAGAATTGAAAATGACTGTGTTAGGTTGAGGTCCTGACAATGTGAAAATCATGATATCTTTTAACCAATATTATTTTAAAAGGATGCTAAAAATAACTTAAAATAAGAATACTTAAAGGGATACTAAACCCAAATTATTATTAAGTTTTATTCATGATTCAGATAGAGCATGCAATTTTAAGCAACTTTCTAATTTACTCCTACTATGAATTTTCTTCGTTCTCTTGCTATCTTTATTTAAAAAGCAGTAATTTAAAGCTTAGGAGCCAGCCCGTTTTAGGTTCAGCACCATGGATAGCACTGGTTTATTGGTGGCAACATTTAGCAAACCAATCAGCAAGCATAACCCAGGTTCTCAACCAAAAATGGGCCGGCTCTTAAGCTTTACATTCCTGCTTTTTAAATAAAGATAGCAAGAGAACAAAGAAAAATTGATAATAGGAGTAAATTAGAAAGTTGCTTAAAATTTCCTGGGTTTAGTGTCCCTTCAATCACTGTTGAAAACAGATTTTAAATAAATGATTACGTATCATTTATAGGTATAGGTGGCACTAATGTCTACCAGCTTGATTCTTGCTGGCTTGGAAAACAAGCAGACAAGAAAAATGTATGCAATGTTTCCAATTTAAACAATTTTTTGGGGTATTATAGATTGTTTGGCTTCAAAAAGAAAGATACACGAGAACTTGTGCATTTGCAGGAAGGTGGGCAGATGCTCCATCTCTTGAGCAATAGATTACCAGAGAATGTATTGGCCATTGAATTACATTATCAGGGACTCACCTAACATCTGTATATGGTTTTAAGATTCCAGTTCTAGTTTTTGTTTTTAAAAACAGGGTTTGACACCTTCTTATCCCATTCTATCTACAGAGAGAATCTTTGAAGACCATGAAAATCTAGTGGAAAACCTTCTGAATTGGACTCGGGACAGCCAGAATAAACTTATGTTCGTGGAACGTATTGAGAAATATGCACTTTTCAAAAACCCTCAAGTAGGTGCAATACATTTCATCTTGAAATATAAAGGATAGCATACTGACAGCTTGAGTGAGTTGCTTCTATTGACAGATGATAATGATTTCTCAATGTCTAGACTGAAAATATATATTCTGCTTTCATTCTACTGACTGTGTTCTATATTTGTCTCACTAAATGTCTGTTACATGGAAATCCAACGCTCCCTATATAGGGGGACCAGTTGCAGCTCTTGTTTTACCATTTACATTTTATTATTGTTATTTTTGTCATTTATATGTAAAGCTCCAGCAAATGCTGTACCTCTAGGTATATGATGGCCCTGATTAATGCTAAAAAAGAAATACAGCTAATACAGAAAAAAACAAAACAAATTCAACAGGAGAAGGACCCTGCTCCAAAAACCTTACAGTCTACAGGTCAGCTCTTCCCACAGATAAATTCAGGCCGTCCAGATCTTATTTCTGAGGTGTTGACTACATTCTCTTTATGAAAAAAATGAGCGGCTCTTATTGCACTTACATACACTTTGGGATAAATTACAAGTGGAGCACAAAATATTGCTTTAGCAAATTTGCCCATTTGCGGGAGCGTGATCCACTTGTAATCTAGCCCTTTATTGGCACATGGTAATACAATGTAATTTAACTGAATTCTTGGTGGAATTGTCTTCTGTGTGTCCCATAAAACATCAACAATACCCTAAAACCAAAAAATAAAAAATATAGATTTTTAACCATGAACATTTGTTTAAGTGGAAAAAAGGGCCAGACGAAGTTTTAGTTTGAATGTTGTTCTCTTGATCAGGCCTTTTATTTGCACTTCAGAAAGTGCTGTTTATAATTTGCTTTGACACCTGGATTGCCTATAGTATTTAAACTCTTTATTGCTTAATGAGTTCCTGGTAATCAGACATGTGGACATTTCTGAAACAATATCCTCTATTCACAAGAAATATGTTTACTGCAGATATGGTGATGGCCGATGTCATAAAATTGTCTCATAAACTCTATTTAGAACCAACTGACAATACTCAACAGGAAACGTTATAAAATAAAGCAAATGCTTTGCTAACATGATATTTTTGAGCGTATAGAGAACGTGAGCTACTCAACTGTGGCTTGTGCCCTTCCTTCAATAAATTCAGTTATGAGGACTTATATGGGACTTCAATAATAGCGTTGCTTTAGAATATATTGCTTGTGATAAAAAGACATGAAGCGCTTTGAGATTGTAATATAAAACATGTAATTATGCATATTATGTATTGCACTTTCATTGTTTTCCCCCACAAGCTTAACTCTATCTGTCCCTCAGCAGAGGCGATAAGATACTTTAAAACCAGGCATCTTTAGTAAAAAAATTTACCATGTCTGGCGTGGTAGGGGTGGGAGGAATATGGCCATTGAAAGAAATTCAGCAAACAAGGTGTTAATATATTCAGAATGTTTTTACTCTTGGCAAGTATATTACTTTAGTATAAAACCAAGGTACAAGCTGTTTCTGTCTCTTTAAACAATGTACAAAGCCAATATATATTACATTGTCATTTTACTGTATACATTTCCATTATATTATAGCTTTCTAACCTAGACATTACAGTGTTTGTTTAATAATATAAACTCACCTTAAAGGGACAGTGTACACCAATTTTCATATAACTGCATGTAATAGACACTGCTATAAAGAAGAATATACACAGATATGGACATAAAAATCCAGTTTTAAAACTTACTTAGAAGCTCCTAGTTTAGCACTGTTGATGAGGTTAGACTGTCCCACCCACTGAAATTGGCTGAGGAAGCAGGAATAGCAGACCCCCCTTCCCTACATATAATAAGACAAAACCAGTAGTCTGTAGACATCAGTATACATCTAAAACAGATGGGCTTTATAAATCATCTACAAAACATTTATGCAAAGAAAGATCTACTGTACAATGTCTTTTTAATAGTAACACTCACCAATTAAAGACACAGTGAACTCAAAATTAAACTTAAAGAATTCAGATAGAGAATGTACTTTTAAACAACTTTCCAAATTACTTCTTTTCTGAAATGTATTAGTTCTCTTGGTATCCTTTGTTGTAGAGTAAAGTTAGGTAGGCTTAGAAGAGCTTAGGAACATGCATGTGTCTTTAGCAGTCAATGGCAGCAGTGTTTGCAACTATGTATAACATCACTATAGACATTGTTGCAGACAGTACTGCAGTGCTCACTCCTCAGTTAATTCATGTGTGTGAGCTTAATGTTATCAATGTGAAACACATGAACTAATGCCCTCTAGTGGTGAAAAACTGTCAAAAAGCTTTCAGATTAGAGGCGGTCTTCAAGGTTTAAGACATTAGCATATGAACCTCTTAGGTTTAACTTTTAACTAAGAATACCAAGAGAACAAAGCAAAATTGGTGATAAAAGTAAATTGGAAAGTTGTTTAAAATGACATGCCCTATTTGAATCATGAAAGTTATTTTTGGTCTGGACTGACCCTTTAAGAATCATAAAGAGACATACATTTCTTCTGTTATGTGTGATCAGTCCACGGGTCATCATTACTTCTGGGATATAACTCCTCCCCAACAGGAAATGCAAGAGGATTCACCCAGCAGAGCTGCATATAGCTCCTCCCCTCTACGTCAGTCCCAGTCATTCTCTTGCACCCAACGACTAGATAGGATGTGTGAGAGGACTATGGTGATTATACTTAGTTTTTATGACTTCAATCAAAAGTTTGTTATTTTAAAATAGCACCGGAGCGTGTTATTACTTCTCTGGCAGAGTTTGAGGAAGAATCTGACAGAGATTTTTTACTATGATTTTAACCGGAGTCGTTAAGATCATATTGCTGTTCTCGACCATCTGAGGGAGGTAAAGGCTTCAGATCAGGGGACAGCGGGCAGATGAATCTGCATTGAGGTATGTGGCAGTTTTTATTTTCTGAATGGAATTGATGAGAAAAGCCTGCCATACCGTTAAAATGACATGTATGTATACACTTCAGTATTCTGGGGATGGTATTTCACCGGAACTACTGTGTTAAGGTCACTAATCCTTTTAATAACTATTCTCATGTTAAACGTTTTTTGCTGGAATGTAGAATCGTTTACATTGCTGAGGTACTGTGTGAATAAATGTTTGGGCATTATTTTCCACTTGGCAGTTTTTTGCTTTAATTGTGACAGTTTCGTTTCTCTTCACTGCTGTGTGGGAGAGGGAGGGGCCGTTTTTGGCGCTCTTTGCTACGCATCAAAAAATTCCAGTCAGCTACTTTTATATGTCCTGCATGATCCGGTTCATTTCTGACAGATCTCAGGGGTCTTCAAACTTCTTTGAAGGGAGGTAAATTCTCTCAGCAGAGCTGTGAGAATTCTTATAGTGACTGTGTATAAAAAAAAAACGTTGTTTTGTTTTCTTATGTACAAATTTAATTAGTGTTGTTTTTTACTAATGGGAACAAACCTTTGCTAAAACATTCTGGAATTGAGAGCAGTTCTCAATGCCCTTCTGGCTTGGCCCCAGTTAATAACTCGGGGGTTCATCAGGTTTCAGTCGGACAACATCACGACTGTAGCTTACATCAACCATCAGGGAGGGACAAGAAGCTCCCTAGCAATGATGGAAGTATCAAAGATAATTCGCTGGGCAGAGTCTCACTCTTGCCACCTGTCAGCAATCCACATCCCGGGAGTGGAGAACTGGGAGGCGGATTTCTTGAGTCGCCAGACTCTTCATCCGGGGGAGTGGGAACTTCATCCGGAGGTCTTTGCCCAAATACTTCGACGTTGGGGCAAACCAGAGATAGATCTCATGGCGTCTCGCCAGAACGCCAAACTTCCTCGCTACGGGTCCAGATCCAGGGATCCGGGAGCAGTTCTGATAGATGCTTTGACAGCACCTTGGAACTTCAGGATGGCTTATGTGTTTCCACCCTTCCCGCTGCTTCCTCGATTGATTGCCAAAATCAAACAGGAGAGAGCATCAGTAATTCTAATAGCACCTGCTTGGCCACGCAGGACTTGGTATGCAGATCTAGTGGACATGTCATCCTGTCCGCCTTGGTCTCTACCTCTGAGACAGGACCTTCTGATACAGGGTCCATTCAAACATCAAAATCTAACTTCTCTGAAGCTGACTGCTTGGAAATTGAACGCTTGATTTTATCAAAACGTGGTTTTTCTGAGTCGGTTATTGATACCCTGATTCAGGCTAGGAAGCCTGTTACCAGAAGGATTTACCATAAAATATGGCGGAAATACCTATACTGGTGCGAATCCAAAGGTTACTCCTGGAGTAAGGTTAGGATCGCTAGGATATTGTCTTTTCTACAAGAAGGTTTAGAAAAGGGTTTATCAGCTAGTTCATTAAAGGGACAGATTTCAGCTCTGTCCATCTTGTTACACAGACGTCTGTCAGAAAATCCAGACGTCCAGTCCTTTTGTCAGGCTTTAGCTAGGATCAAGCCTGTGTTTAAAGCTGTTGCTCCACCATGGAGTTTAAACTTAGTTCTTAACGTTTTACAGGGTGTTCCGTTTGAACCCCTTCATTCCATTGATATAAAAATGTTATCTTGGAAAGTTCTGTTTTTAATGGCTATTTCCTCGGCTCGAAGAGTCTCTGAGTTATCAGCCTTACATTGTGATTCCCCTTATCTGATTTTTCACTCAGACAAGGTAGTTCTGCGTACTAAACCTGGGTTCTTACCTAAGGTAGTCACTAACAGGAACATCAATCAAGAGATTGTTGTCCCATCCTTGTGTCCAAATCCTTCTTCAAAGAAGGAACGTCTTTTACACAATCTGGATGTAGTTCGTGCCCTCAAGTTCTACTTGCAGGCAACTAAAGATTTTCGCCAAACTTCTTCCTTGTTTGTCGTTTACTCTGGACAGAGGAGAGGTCAAAAAGCTTCTGCTACCTCTCTCTCTTTTTGGCTTCGTAGCATAATACGTTTAGCCTATGAGACTGCTGGACAGCAGCCTCCTGAAAGAATTACAGCTCACTCCACTAGAGCTGTGGCTTCCACTTGGGCCTTTAAGAATGAGGCCTCTGTTGAACAGATTTGCAAGGCTGCAACTTGGTCTTCGCTTCATACTTTTTCCAAATTTTACAAATTTGACACTTTTGCTTCTTCGGAGGCTATTTTTGGGAGAAAGGTTCTTCAGGCAGTGGTTCCTTCTGTATAATGAGCCTGCCTATCCCTCCCGTCATCCGTGTACTTTTGCTTTGGTATTGGTATCCCAGAAGTAATGATGACCCGTGGACTGATCACACATAACAGAAGAAAACATAATTTATGCTTACCTGATAAATTCCTTTCTTCTGTTGTGTGATCAGTCCACGGCCCGCCCTGTTTTAAGGCAGGTAAATATCTTTTAAATTATACTCCAGTCACCACTTCACCCTTGGTTACTCCTTTCTCGTTGTTTCTTGGTCGAATGACTGGGACTGACGTAGAGGGGAGGAGCTATATGCAGCTCTGCTGGGTGAATCCTCTTGCATTTCCTGTTGGGGAGGAGTTATATCCCAGAAGTAATGATGACCCGTGGACTGATCACACAACAGAAGAAAGGAATTTATCAGGTAAGCATAAATTATGTTTTCTCCCTTTCCTTTGTTAACCCCCTGATAGGAGTAAATGTACTCCTTGTCCAGCACAGACTTTGAAGTAAATGACTGTAAGAAGTCCGGCATTTTTCACATAGCCTTGCTTACACATTATGCAGACTTTGAGCCTGATGATAAAAAAAACTCACCAGCATGGAGAGAAATCACAACTGTATTTATTTTTAACCATTATATTACAATGTATGTCTTTCTCCTTCACATCCAAAAAATGTGCATAGCTAGATAAACAGCTCTCAAACTAAAGTTTACATTTATAAAATTCTTTGAGGAACCTCACAGTATGTGGAAATGACTTGATAAGCCCCTCAGAGCAGATAGTCTAAGAATATCGGGCCCTAAGAGACGGCCTCCATATTCACAAGCCTCAGCTAAAAGGTGTTTATGGCTGAATGGTGGAAATTAGAAATGCATTTACTTGTTCCTGATAAACTGTCTGTTATATCTTGTGTCTCATGTCTCCAGTTGGAGTATGTATGTTACTGTAGACATCAGGGCAGCATAGCTTTTAGATGTTTAGATTCTGAAAGCTCCCTCAACCGTTTTTTTATATACATCCACTTCCAGTCTTTAAGATTAACTTCTTTTTTTTTTATATACATCCAATTCCATTTTTTTTTTTTTATCGAAATTTTTTTTGAGCAAATAACAGGCTTACATGAAATAAAAACCATTAACAATAAAAGAAAACAGTGTCTCACTTCATTGATAAAACATGCAGATTGAAAGAGAAATCTAGTTATGATGTGAGGTTTTTCTAGTTGTAAAGTTTGTGACTTTAAGATTAACTTTATATGATTCGTAAAGCCAAATCTAACCAATATATGCTGCTGGTTTACAATAAAAAAAGATTTATGAGAACTTTTTTTTAGACCTTCAGGAATAGAGCAAAAAAGTAAACACGCAAAGCTTTCAAAATGGAATTTCTATTGACTCTTATAAGTGTTATTCCTCCACAAGCATTTTTTTATGACAAATCATATTTTTCATATAAAGTATATAATAATCTTTTTTATGTTCCCTCTAAACATCTCACATATAGCCTTGAGGTCATATGTCTTTTCTGGCTGGATGTTGAGTATGGAATAAAGTCATCTTGTTCCCAGCCAAACTGATATCTATTTGGGAGCAGAATGTGTAATTAATATCAACATAGTGGCTTTACTAGAGAACAAATTAGCAAGCATGGTTGAGCTATTATAGTATTTCAGGTCTCTACAAAAAAGCCTGTTTAAAAGATCCAATGTCACAGGTTCAAATCCCGGCAGGGCCGACAGAGCCCTTCATCCTTCCGAGGTCGATAAAATGACTACCATTAAATTGGGTAATAATAATTACTATTCAGCTGCCGATTTGGTTAATTCCGAAAGCAAGCGCTGAAAAAGTGCTTTGAGTCCCACTGTGAGAAAGGCGCTATATAAATACTTATTATTATTATTATTATTATTATAATCAGTTCAGCGGTCTGTAGCTTGATAGGGCTCTAAAGAAGGTTGCCCTCATATATCCTAGTGGTACATTGTGTTAGAGGATGCATCCAATTTAATTAAATTTTCTAAATGTGTGGCATCATACAATATAAATCTTTCAGTCCTCCTATTGCATGCAAAGTGAAACAGGTGCTGTCCTGGTGAATGGTTTTGTTACAAACATCCA
Organism: Bombina bombina; assembly: GCF_027579735.1. Classification (NCBI taxonomy): domain Eukaryota; kingdom Metazoa; phylum Chordata; class Amphibia; order Anura; family Bombinatoridae; genus Bombina; species Bombina bombina. The sequence continues at coordinate 542,953,793 of NC_069499.1, forward strand.
AGATTTCACTATCCTGGCATGTGGAATTAGTCTTATTCTGCCTAGAAAATGTGGACTTTTTGCTGTTGGTTTCTGTCCAGCCCCCCGTATAAAAGGGGACAGTTTTTATTTCTGCATGCTGCTTATGTATACAAGCAACATATTGACATTATGATTTTCATTTCTGGTTTTTTTTTATGAATAATAATCTTGTTTTGCAGAATTACCTTCTTGGAAGGAAAGAGACGTCTGAAATGGCTGACAGAAATAAAGAAGTTCTGCTAGAGGTAGGTAAAGATGACATTTTATATTGGACTTACTTAGATAAGTCTTGCAGTTTAACTACTGGAATTCTGACTTCAAAATAAAATGATGATACAGTTTACATAGTTTGTTTACATACCAAATTTAGTTATGTTTTTAATATGGATTTAGTATTCATTAAACAAACTGCTTATTTCTTATATATATTCCTTATTGGAAGATCCTGTTATTTAGACGTGTTCCCTCTTATTTGCCCCTGAACACACCTGTGGAGAAAACATATCAGAAGCTTATCTGTTTAGTTTAGCTCACTGAGCGGACTTTATAGATGTGTGTCTTGCTGTGCTGAAGCACAATTCTTTAGCCATAAATGTCAATTTTTTTTAAAAAAAAACTAAATAAAACATGCACCATCTATTTTTTTTTGTTTTGTTTTTTATTAATCCAACCACTTGTTTTATTTTAAAATGCAATGTCAGTCTGACGGAAATCCCAGCACTTAAAAAATGCTAAATAAACAATAAAATAACACAATTTATACAGATTGAAATCTGAATTTGTTAAAGAGAAAAAAACAAAACAAATATCTTAAGATTTTGAGGGTGAAGGTGCACAGCTTAATGCATATGAGTATAGGTTTATTTGCACACACTTCTTTAATTCTGGATTTTAGAGCAGTAGTAGGGTATGAACATGGTACAAGGTTTGTCTGATATATTTTGTTATTGGTGTGGTAGAGCGATAGGGATTCTAAAAACTAATATGGGGTGAGAGAGACAGAAGTAAGTTCATGTAAATCTTTATTTCATGAATAAGATAGTACTTGGTCACAAACAAATTTGTCAATTTCTTTTTGATATCTATATTACTTAAAGCAATATAAATATCATCTGTGTTAATGTCAACAACTTAAAGGGACATGAAACCCAAATTTTTTCTCTCATGATTCAGATAGAAAATACAATTTTAAACAACTTTCTCGTTTACTTCTCTTATCTAATATGTTTCATTCTCTTGGTATCATTTGTTGAAGAAGCAGCAATGCACAAATGGTTTCTAACTGAACTCATGGGTGAGCCAATCACAATCGATATAAATATTCAGTCACAAATCAACAGCTAGAACCTAGGTTCTCTGCTACTCCTGAGCTTGCCTATATAAACCTTTTAGCAAAGGATAACAAGAGAAAGAAGCAAATTAAATAATAGCAGTAAATTGGAAGCTTGTTTAAAATTGTATTCTCTATCTGAACCTTTAAGTGCACGGTTATAGAAAACTGAAATCATTTACAAGAAGAATCCACACTCTCAGAAATGTATTAAAAGTTTTGTGGGAAGAGCAGTCCCCTACTTCAAAACAAAGTATATAATATGTCCAAATGTTTTCTGTCTGGCAAACAGATGTCCTCTGCAACTTCAAGAAACAATAATCTCGTATGTAATGTAATGGCATTGCGCAATCCATTTATTGGTTCAGGGACCATAAAGGGTCACTTGGTAGAAAATTGTTACCTTATCACCGAAGTGACCAGTTGCGAAATTTGCTGGCTTACAAATGAGTGTGATCGAGCGAGATATATGTTTTCTACTATTTTTAACCATTTGATAACTTTAGTACATAGAAATCATTATCTTGTAGAGGGTACCTGCAACTTTCTCGCCATGGTGTATTTTCTTTTTAGGCTATAACTTGGAATTGTAAAGAAAACAATGTAACTTGTTACATTTGTTTTGTGAAAGACCTTTCTTTTTCTTTTCTTTTATTGAACATAAAATGCTGCATTGACTGCATGTTTGAGAATATTAAGTTCCTTTGATCCTTTTCTATATTTAAACTCTAGCAGAGCATGGTGAACATATGTCAGAATGTTAGTGTCAATTTTAGAAGAGACTCACTTTAGTTACATTTTCTTCCAGATTAATCCCAGGGAAAGAGTTCAAACACTACCACTTAATAAAGTAATTATGTATTAGAAGAGAGATGTCTTGCTGTCTTAAATAACTGTTCCCATTTGGATTATCCTTTAGTTTCTTAGAAATTCTCTGAAAGTTTTATCTGCTTTGAATTTCTTGTATCCGCAGGAATGTTTTTGTGGTAGTTCTGTAACTGTGCCAGAAATTGAGGGGGTTCTTTGGCTGAAGGATGATGGGAAAAAGTCATGGAAGAAGCGATACTTCCTTCTGCGAGCTTCTGGTATTTATTATGTTGCAAAAGGGAAAGCAAAGGTGAGTTCAGAAGTGCTTTGTCATTACATTTTATATACGCAAACTAACATTCTGCGCAACAGCAGCTTGTCCTTGGGAACTGTTGTGCTGATGTAGACAGGGCATCTGCCAATACCCTAAATATTATATCCACAGCACTAATGTAATGAGAAATATCTTGACTTTATTGTAACTTCAACTTGGCAAAATATGCATGCGACGTTTCAAGACAAGCTCTTAATCTTGCAGTCTCAAAACGTCGCATGCATAGGGTGCCAAATTGAAGTTACAATAAAGTCAAGATATTTCTCATTACTTCTGTGGACTATGGATATAACATTCTGAGGTGCATCAGACACTCTATATAACAAGGGGAAAAAAATTGCCAACATAGCTAAAATATAAAGGGACGTACAAGTTTTTAAAAAAAAAAAATAAACTGCTGTTTATTAGTTCACTAAGAGCAGTCTATTTTTGAGCGTTGTGAGAGTAGCGCCTGGAGCATGCTGTGTGCTCTCCTTTCAGGCAAAACTATTTCAAGCGACCAGTTAGTTTTAAAAAAAATTTTTATTACCTTTTAAAGGAACCCTTTTATTGCAAATACATATTTTTTCTTATAAATTACTTATGTGGGGGTTTTTTTTGTGGGGGGGGGGGTTACTATTTCTTTTCAAAAAGTCCCTTTTTGTATTTTTTATTTAAATGCATAGTTCTCCCAGACACACACGTACACATACAGAGTTAGTACTATACACCAGTGATTTTTAACCTTTTTTTTGCCGTGGCACACTTTTTTACATTAAAAAATCCTGTGGCACACCACCATCCCAAAATGTTAAAAAAAATCACACATTGTAGCCTAATACAGCATATATATATATACACATACACACAAACACACACACACTGTATGTATTGTGCTGTTATGCCATGCCTCCTACAAACTACCCCTGCACTGGGAGTAAAAAACAAGCAAAGTTTAAAAAAATGTCACACTGTTGTCAGTCTGCCGTGGCACACCTGAGGATCTCTCACGGCACACTAGTTGAAAAACACTGCTATACACTACCTTAATTCTTAGTATTGAGGCATATGTGTTATTCAGGTTGACCAGTAGGTGGTGCTGTTCTGTTTATTTCACACATTCAGTATTGCAACAAACTTGTTTCAGTCCCATTTTTATTTTTCATATTGCATAACCTTATAAAAAAAAAAAAAGTTAGTAGAACAAATTATTCTCGTTGTAGAGTGCACTTTGAATCTAATGGAGTAAACACCTAAATTACAATAAGTGTGTTGCGGCAGAATCCTCAGATGTTTAGGCAAAAGTATTGCCCTGTAATAATAAGTAATTGAATAATAGATAAACTATTCTCATTGTAGAATGCACCCTAAATCAAAAGGTGCAAGCGCCTAAATACAATATATGTCTGTTGCCTACAGATAGGCAAAAGTATTGTACAGTAGTAAAGAATAATAGACTAGTATACAAACTAATCTCTTGTATAATGCACTTTACACTCCAATAGTGCAGAAAACAAGTACAACAATCACCGCTGATAAATGTAACATTTGTAGGAGAGAAAGCATACTCTATTGCGCAGCTATAAGTAGTAAAGCATGAGAGTTCAAAATATCTATGTACGATGCGCACACATAAACAACCACTCGCTGAACACCCAAATATGAGGGAGTGTGACACAGACATTATATTCCCCAAAAATAAATGTAGCCAGGCGGCTCCCGTAACTTCCTTAGCATTAGTAAAGGGCAGGAGATTACCGTTATAACACGAGATTCGAATATTCTGTCGCTCCCACCCCCTCCTGAAGCTATCATATACCTTCGTTTGCTCAAGCATCAAAATAAGGAAAATGAGCGGAGCCCGCACCGAAAACTGTCCTGTGGCGGGAAGCACTGATAACCCGGGCACTGCTACAGAACAGATAGAAATGGCGCTGCTGAGAACTGACACTCCTGAGCGTAAGTAATGAAAAGTGTCTGCATTAAACATTGTGCTCAGGTCTATCCTAACATCTAGAGAAAGACAGGCGCAGTACTGAAGCAGTGAACCTCTTGTCCGTTTAAACAGACTGTGAAGCTCTCACAGACAGTATCGGTTTAGGTATCGAAGCATTTTGCACGAGTACAAGTACTTGCGCAAATGCTCAGTATCATCACCGATACTAGTATCTGTATCGATGCATCCCTATTAATAGTAAAAATATGTGCACATGTATTATTTGTTTAAATTAGACACTAATATATTTTGACTATTGAGGCAGACTGTTTACTAGTAGGAAGTTCTAAAGTAAAGGAATTCTTTTTATTCCTTAACATTTTTAAAATTCAGTTTTGGCATATTGGTTTACTTCATGTGATATTTCTTCCTATGACGTCTCTTACTGTGATATCACTGAATATATGAAATTACTGCAAATGATGAAGCTTAATATCTTAAAGCTGCATGTAACATTTAATTTTCTTTATATTTAGGCATCAAGAGACCTTGTCTGTTTTCTTCAACTGGATCACGTCAATGTTTACTATGGGCAGGATTATCGCAGTAAATACAAAGCGCCCACAGACTATTGTCTTGTATTAAAGGTAAGGCTTCCCTTCTGAGAGATGTGAATCTGCAGAACTTCGGAAGGAACTTAAGCTGCACTGGAAGAACATTTGATGTTTTGGCAGCAACAGCTGTCTGTTTGGGGCAGGGATTTTTTTTTTAGTATATTTACATTTTTTAATCTGGTATTGTTTACATAGGATGCAGTTTTGAACACATCTCTTGGTTTAACTGCTAATCACAAAATGCTGAGTCAGTTTCTGTGCTTGTAGTGCCATCTAGTGGTTACATTTTTAATTTCAGTGCAAATTAAATATATTAAAGATATTTAAAGTGATGGTAATCTCTCCCCATTACAAAAACAGATCTGGAATGTTAGTGACATTTTAGATGGAGTTTAATTCATCGGTTGTAATGAAATTGTGCTATAACTTATTTTTTAATGTAGATATGAAGTTCAAATTCAACGCTATCCGCCGCCCACTTTAAAAGTATTTTTTTCTGTGAGCTAACGGTTTGAATTGTTCTCCAATCAGTGCTGCAGCTACAACAAAAGGCACCTAAAGGGTAGACCGCTGATTGGAGAAAAGTTTAAACCTTTAGCTTACAGAAAAAAATACTTTTGAAGTGGGTGGCGGAACACAGGGAACTTGAGTTTCATATCTGCATTAAAAAGTAAGTTATAGCACAACTTACAACTGAGGAATTAAACTCCATCTAAGATATCACTAACATTCCGGATCTGTTTTATAAAGTTGAGAGTTTACCATCACTTTCAAGAAGTCAACAGGAAATGTTTTGTGATATAACTGAAAGCTGAAATAGAAATTATAGCTCACCGTAAAAGCATTTTAACAGCTACTTTAAAGGAACACTCAAGTTAAAATTAAAGTTTAATTATTAAGATAGAGCATGCAATTTTAAACAACTTTCCGATTTACTTCCATTAGCAAAATTTGCACAGTCTTTTTATGTATTGAAACTTTTTGAGTCAACAGCTCCTACTGAGATTGTGCAAGAATTCACAGAATAAACGTATATGCATTTGTGGTTGGCTGATGGCTGTCACTTGGTACGTATATGCATTTGTGATTGGCTGATGGCTGTCACATGGTACAGGGGGGTGAAAATAGACATAACTTTTAAAAATGTCCGAAAAAAAAATCTATTTCTTATTTAAAGTTCAGACTAAGTGCTATTGCATTGTCTTTTTATCATGCATTTGTTGATTATGCAAATTTACTGTGTTTACTGGTTCTTTAAGTTATGTAACAGGTAAAGAAATCTAGTTATTATAGCATATTATTGAGGCAACGATTCACAAAGGCTACTAACTGACCTCCTGTGTACTGTCCACTTTCACCCAGCTGTCCTGTGCTGTAGCAACATTTTTAGTTGAAGAATAAGCCACTGAATGAGATTTGTGATTCAGCTCCTGAAAATGAACTATGGTCTTCTTTATATGATTTTCTACGCGCAGGAAACATATGAATTTCACAACAGTTTGCATAAGTGAGTAGGGTATCCCTGTAGCAAAAATCTCTGCGCATTAGAAAATTCTCTATAAATGACATTTTATTGTTAAAGGACTAGTAAATATAGATTTTCATAATAAAAATACAATGCAATAGCACCCAGTCTAAACTTCAAATGAGCAGTAGATTTCTTTTAGACAAATTTCTAAAGTTATGTCTATTTCCATGTGACAGCCATCAGCCAATCACAAATGCATATACGTATATGCTGTAAAGTCTTGCACATGCTCAGTAGGAGCTGGTGACTCAAAAAGTGTAAATATAAAACGACTGTGCACATTTTGTTAATGGAAGTAAATTGGAAAGTTGTTTAAAATTGCTCTATCTGAGTAATGAAAGTTTAATTTTGACTTAAGTGTCCCTTTAATACAAACACTATTTAGTAAACTACTAATATGATTGTTCTGTCCTGCAGCATCCACAAATCCAAAAGAAGTCCCAGTACATAAAGTATTTATGTTGTGATGATGTTCGAACACTGCATCAATGGGTTAATGGGATCCGCATAGCCAAGGTAACCATTTGTAGTGCCACACGATTTTACTTGTATCATAGCTATAGGTTACCCAGTGCAAGAAATAGAGATGTAACTTTAGGAAAATAGTCTGTTTTCCATTGTTTACAGTGATTCATTTTAAAAATGTAAGGTTGAGCCTTGAAATCCAAAGAAACTGAAATATTCATTTCCTCTTTCTGTTCTGCAAGAGCATTTCAGTGTGTTCAGTATATGTACTTTTCTGCTGAACGGTCCCAGAACCTCCCTGCTGCAACTGAATGGCATTTTATTCACTCACTGTACACCTGCTCATGCGCCGTTTCCCTTGCAGTATGGAAAGCAGCTTTACACTAACTATCAAGAAGCCCTGAAGAGAACAGAGGCAGCGTATGACTGGACGTCTTTATCTGGTTCCAGTATGAAGTCAGGCTCCAGCTCATCCAGTTTACCAGGTAAATTTTGTTGTATTTAAGGCGATAAGTAGTACTCCGAATATTAATTCAGTTACGTGATATATTAGTCCGCTTTGCAAGGTGTAAGGTAGAAATGAGCAAAACAAAAATTTCCAGTGTTTAAATGGCCCCATAGACGATTTAAATGCAGTGGGCATGCGCAAAATACTGTGCACGAGCATGAAACCTCTTGCTCGACACAGACTAAATTATTTTTAACAGAAGCTTGGCTGTGAGTGATGTCACTAAGAGGAGGTGTCTGGGGGTCATTTCAAATCAGCTGGAGGCTGCAAAGTAAGTACGTTTTAAAAAAAATTGCATATGCAATATGCCTGGGATAAAGGTAGATTAAAATAAGAGGAAACACTAAATTGAAATAAGGAAATCAATATTTTGTGTTGACTGTCCCTTTAATGTCATTAAAAATTAAAGAAGGCATTCTCGTATAAGAAGATTCTAAATAGGCTTTTTAGTGCATGCAGTGCTTCATACATGTATATAACTTTCCAAACCATGCACATACAATGTAACTAGTTACACAACAACCAATCATGCACAAAAGAGACCTTTTTTCACTGTTTTTCATTATTAAAGATGCAGGGCTCTATCACACTGACACAGCCTACAGCTTATTGGCTGAGAAAGTACACACCATTAAATGTACTGCAAGAACACTTTTTTTTTTTTATTTGTCCAATCATTTAACCAATTTAAAAAACAAAAAAAAAAAAAACTTTTTGTGCTACATGACCTTAATCAAGCTTCACTCTGCATGTGATCTTCTTCCCTTGTTACTTTCTCCCATTGCCACCTACAAGACTTTTGTAGAGCTGCATCTATTTCTTTCATGTAATTGGCAAGAGTCCATGAGCTAGTGACGTATGGGATATACAATCCTACCAGGAGGGGCAAGGTTTCCCAAACCTCAAAATGCCTATAAATACACCCCTCACCACACCCAGAATTCAGTTTTACAAACTTTGCCTCCTATGGAGGTGGTGAAGTAAGTGCTTGATTTTTATAATTTCTTCTATGATAAGCATTCTGAAGCCCAATTCCTCTGAGTTACAGTGGGATGTGAAGAGAGTATCGCCTATTTGATTTTATGGTTTTTCTCGCGGGAAATCTTTTCAAGGGTACTCTGTTATCGGTCGTAGGGATTCATCTGCTACCTCCCTTTTCAGATTGACGATATACTCTTATATGCCATTACCTCTTCTGATAGCTTTCAGTACTGGTTTAGCTATCTGCTATATGTGGATGGGTGTCTTTCGGTAAGTATGTATCATTATTTAAGACACTCTCAGCTATGGTTTGGCGCTTTATGTATTAATATAAAGTTTTAAATATATGTATTTTACTTATATTTGCCATGTGTCAGGTCTATATGTATTTCCCTTTGCAGTCCAGCAGTTTCGTTTTGTCTTACCTGGGGTATAGTCTTTTTTTTCAATTTGACTTTTTTTCTCTTTGGTAAAATTAGGCTTGTGAGGGCGCAAAATGCTGTTATTTTTTGCGTCATTCTTGGTGCGAGAATTTTTTTGGGCGCGAATGTGGATCTGTCATGACACAAGTTCGTCATTTCCTGCGTCTTAGTTGACGCTAGGTTGTTTGGCGCGAAATTGTGTTTGTTATGACGCGAGTTGCATCATTTCCGGATTTTTGTTGGTGCTAAAAATGTTCTCAACTTTCTTTTGCGTCGTGCGACAAACAATTTAGATATATTTTACCTCACTTCCTATATGCTCCTTGCCTTCTTTATGCTCAGAGGGCTATGCTATTTGCTTTTTTTGCCAATGTTAACATTTGCATTTTTTCCCATTCCTGAAACTGCTATATGTGGAAATAAGATATTTCTGTTTAATGTTATTTTTTTATTTTTTACATTTTACAAGATGTCTCAATCTGATCCTGTCTCAGAAGCTGCTGTAGGAACTATGCTGCCTGAACACAGTTCTACCAAAGCTAAGTGTATCTGTTGTAAAATAGTGGAGATTATATCTCCAGCTGTAGTATGTAACAGTTGTCATGATAAGCTTTTACATGCAGAAAAGGTTTCTATTAGTGCTAGTGCAGTATCTGTTGTTCCTTCAACATCTAAAGTACATGATATCCCTGTTGATATGAAAAATTATATTGCTGAGGTGATACAGAAGGCTATGGCTGCTATACCGCCTTCAAATAAACGTAAAAGGTCTTTTAAAACTTCTCATAATACTGATGAAATTTGTAATGACCGGCAACATACTGATATATCCTCCACTGATGAGGATCTCTCTGACTCAGAAGATCCTACTTCAGACATTGACACTTATAAATCATCTTATCTTTTAAAGATTGAGTATATTCGTTCTTTGTTAAAAGATGTGTTAATAACTTTGGATATTGAGGAGTCTGATCCTCTTAATACTAAAACCAGTAAACGTTTAAATTCTATCTATAAACCTCCTGTGACTACTCCTGAGGTTTTTCCTGTTATTGATGCTATCTCTGATGTGATTGCACAGGAATGGTCTAAGCCTGGTTCTTCTTTTGTTCCTGTTGGTGATATTCACCCTGGACTGAATAACTCTTCAGACCACGACAGGTTAAAGAGGGTTCGTTTATTGAAAAACACACTGCAGTGAGGAAAGAATGAATACAAAGTTTTCTCTGGGGGGGGTCAGTTCCCTTCCCAAACATTTATACAGGAGGCAGGGCATTCCTGAACTCCATATCTAGGCTAATACAGTTTATGATTGGCTGGCTAAAATGCAAGGGTTTCCACCAAATATGGTTATAACATAAGTAAAAAAATACAGTTTAGACACAATTCCATTCACTAAGTTCTATCCCTCAAAGTAGCTGGTTTAACTGTCTGACCGTATATCAAAAAGGGCAAAGGTCAGGGATGAACTAATGTCTGCTCTTATGTTAACAAAGAGAGCTGTGTAAAAAGCATATCATTCTACAAGCTTACTAATTTATGGTATACATCCATCCATATACTCACATATGTTCGGCCTACCAGGACAACAAGGGAATTGAATGTTTAGATACAAGGATAGAAAAGGATTAGATTTAGAAGAAAAATTAAGAGACATACACTAGCTACTATAAAACATTGCCCTTAAGCAAGACAGGCCCCTCCTGACTAACAATGCCTGCATAGAAATTAACCCATTCAGACCTCACTAAGCACTGCAGGAAAAACAGTTACAGATATTGCTTATTATTTTCAACATTCCTTCTTCAAAGTTTTAACAATTTGTTTCATTTGCCAGTGGCTAAATTAGAGTTTTGGGAAAAAGTCCCTAAGGTTGATGGGGCTATTTCTATTCTTGCTAAACGTACTACTATTCCTATGGAAGATAGTACCTCTTTAAAGGATCCTTTAGATAGAAAGATTGAATCTTATCTAAGGAAAGCTTATTTGCATTCTGACTATATGCTCAGACCTGCCATTTCTATGATTTTGCAGCTGCATCAACTTTTTGGTTGGATATCTTAGCACAACGGGAAAATGACTCTGATTTGCATAGCATTGTTCATTTGCTTCAACATGCTAATCATTTTATCTGTGATGCTATTTTTGATATCATCAAGATTAATGTTAAATCTATTTCTTTGGCTATTTTAGCTAGAAGAGCTTTATGGCTCAAATCATTGAATGCAGACATGGTTTCTAAATCTAGGTTACTATCTCAATCATTCCAGGGTAATAATTTATTTAGTTCCTAGTTGGATTCTATTATTTCCACTATTACTGGGGGAAGGGAGTTTTTTTGCCTCAAGATAAAAAGTCTAAAAGCAAATTTAAAGCTTCTAATCGGGTTTTGTTCCTTTCGTCAGAATAGAGAACAGAAAACCACTCCTTCCCCTAAAGACTCTGGCTCCAATTGGAAGCCATCCTTGAGTTGGAATAAATCCAAGCCTTAAAAGAAACCAAAGCTAGCTTGAAGGTGCGGCCCTCGATCCAATTCTGCTGGTGGGGGGGCAGATTGAAATTATTTCAAGACATTTGGGCAGGTTCCATTCAGAATTATTGGATTTAGAATATTGTTTCTCAGGGGTATCGAATATGTTTCAGCATAAGACCTCCTGTTCGAAGATTTTTTTCTCTCTCTCACATTCCAACAAATCCTGTGAAAGCTCAGGCTTTTCTGAAGTGTGTTTCAGATCTAGAGCTTTCAGGAGTAATTGTACCAGTTCCAATTCTGGAACAGGGTCTGGGTTTTTATTCAAATCTGTTCATTATCCCGAAGAAGGAAAATTCTTTCAGACCAGTTCTGGATCTGAAGTTTTTGAATCATTTTGTAAGAGTCCCAACTTTCATGATGATGACTATAAGGACTATTCTGCCTTTTGTTCTGCAAGGTCATTACATGTCCTCAATAGACTTACAGGATGCGTATCTTCATATTCCAGTTCATCCAGACCAATATCGGTTTCTGAGATTCTCTTTTCTAGACAAGCATTACCAGTTTGTTGCTCTTCCATTTGGCCTAGCAACAGCTCCAATAATCTTCTGAAGGTTCTCAGTGCCCTTCTATCTGTAATCAGAGAGCAAGGTATTGCAGTGTTTCCTTATTTGGAAGATATCTTGGTATTGGCTCAATCTTTTCATTTAGCAGAATCTCAGACAAATCAATTTGTGTTGTTTCTTCAAAGACATGGTTGGAGGATCAATTTACCAAAGAGTTCCTTGATTCCGCAGACAAGGGTCACCTTTTTTTGGTTTCCAGATAGATTCAGTGTCCATGACTCTGTCTTTAACAGACAAGAGCCAAATAAAATTGGTTTCTGCCTGTCTAAACTTTCAGTCTCGATCATTCCATTCAGTGGTTATGTGCATGGAAGTTTTAGGTCTCATGACTGCAAGGGGCCTCTTTTATTTGTCCTGCCTGGACTGTGTTTTCAACAGATGCAAGTCTCACAGGTTGGGGAGCTGTCTGGGGGTCTCTGACAGCACAAGGTGTTTGGAATCCTCAAAAGGCAAGGTTACCAATCAATATTTTAGAACTCTGTGCTATTTTCGGGGCTCTTCAGGCCTGGCCGCTATTAAAGAGAAAATTATTAATTTGTTTTCAGACAGACAATATCACAACTGTGGCATATGTCAATCATCAAGGGGAGGTTTGCAGTCCTTTAGTGATGAAAGAAGTATCTCTTATACTTTCTTGGGCAGAATCCAATTCCTGTCTAATTTCTGCGATACATATCCCTGGTGTAGACAACTGGGACGCGGATTATCTCAGTCGTTAGTCTTTACATCCAGGGGAGTGGTCTCTCCATCCAGATGTATTTTGTCAGATTGTACAGATGTAGGGTCTCCCCGAAATAGATCTCATGGCTTCTCATCTAAACAAGAAGCTTCCCAGGTACCTTTCCAGGTCCAGGGATCCTCAGGCGGAGATGGTGGATGCGTTAGCAGTTCCTTGGTTTTACCTGCTTACATTTTTCTGCCTCTAGTTCTTCTTCTAAGGGTGATCTCCAAGATCATATTGGAACAATCGCATGTGTTTCTGATAGCACCAGTATGGCCTCACAGGTATTGGTATGCAGATCTTGTCCGGATGTCCAGTTGCCAACCTTGGCCACTTCCTTTAAGGCCGGACCTTCTGTCTCAAGGACCGTTTTTCCATCAGGATCTCAAATCGCTAAATTTGAAGGTATGGAAATGAAACGCTTAGTACTTAGTCATAGAGGTTTCTCTGACTCAGTAATTAATACTAGACTACATGCTCGTAAGTCTGTTTCAAGAAAGATTTATTATCGGGTTTGGAAAACCTATATTTCATGCTGTTTTTTTTCATAAATTCTCTTGGCATTCTTTTAGGATTTCTAGAATTTTCAAGTTTCTTCAGGATGGTTTGGATAAAGGTTTGTCTGCAAGTACCTTGAAGAGACAAATCTCTGCTCTTTTTGTTTTATTTCATAGAAAAATTGCTAAATTTCCTGATATTCATTGTTTTGTTCAGCCTTTGGTTCGTATCAAGCCTGTTATTAAATCAATTTCTCCTCCTTGGAGTCTTAATTTGGTTTTGAAGGCTTTGCAGGCTCCTCCTTTTGAGGCTATGCATTCTTTGGATATTAAACTACTTTCTTGGAAAGTGTTGTTTCTTTTGGATATCTCTTCAGCTAGAAGAGTTTCTGAATTGTCTGCTCTCTCTTGTGAGTCTCATTTTCTGATTTTTCATCAGGATAAGGCTGTTTTGCAGACTTTGTTTAGATTTTTTCCTAAGTTTGTGATTTCTAACAACATTAGTGGGGAAATTGTTGTTCCTTCCTTATGTCCTAATCCCAAGAATACTCTTGAAAGATCTTTATATTCTTTGGATGTTGTAAGATTTTTTAAATATTATGTTGAAGCTACTAAAGCTTTCAGGAAGACTTCTAGTCTATTTGTTGTTTTTTCTGGTCCTAGGAAAGGTCAGAAAGCCTCTGCCATTTCTTTGGCATCTTGATTAAAGCTTTCGATTCACAAGGCTTATTTAGAGGCGGGACAGTCTCCGCCTCAGAGAATTACAGCTCATTCTACTAGATCAGTCACCACTTCTTGAGCTTTTAAGACTGAAGCTTCGGTTGATTTGCAAAGCAGCAACTTGGTCTTCTTTGCATACATTTTATCATTTTTATGTATTTGCTTATTCTGAAGCAGCCTTTGGTAGAAAAGTTCTTCAGGCAGCTGTCTCAGTTTGATTCTTCTGCTTATGATTTAAGTTTTTTTCTTGAAATTTATGTGAAATTTATAAGAAAGACTTATTTTTTTGTGGATTTATTTTTTTCAGTGGAAATAGCTGTTTTTATTTTATCCCTCCCTTTCTATTGACTCTTCTGTGGTCTCCCACACGTCACTAGTTCATGGACTCTTGCCAATTACATGAAAGAAAACATAATCTATGTAAGAACTTGCCTGATAAATTCATTTCTTTCATATTGGCAAGAGTTCATGAGGGCCACCTTTTTTATGGTGGTTATGATTTTTGTATAAAAAGCACAATTTTATTTCTAGTTCCTCCTTTTTGTATGCTTTTTTTACTCCTTATTTTATCATCCCACTACTTGGCTATTCGTTATACTGAATTGTGGGTGTGGTGAGGGGTGTATTTATAGGCATTTTGAGGTTTGGGAAACTTTGCCCCTCCTGGTAGGATTGTATATCCCATACGTCACTAGCTCATGGACTCTTGCCAATATGAAAGAAATGAATTTATCAGTTAAGTTCTTACATAAATTATGTTTTTGCTTAAAGGGACATTCAACACCAAAATTGTTATTGTTTAAAAAGATAGAGAACTCCTTTACTACCCATTCCCCAGCTTTGCACAACCAACATTGTTATATTAATATACTTTATAACCTTTAAACCTCTAAATTTCTGCCTGTTTCTAAGCCACTAAAGACAGCCTCTTATCACATTCTTTTTTATTAGCTTTTCACAACAGAGCAATGCTAGTTCATGTGAGCCATATAGATAACATTGTGCTCAAGTCCATGGGTTGTGAATGACACTGCACTAATTGGCTAAAATGCAAGTCAATAGATAATAAATAAATAGTCATGTGATCAGCAGGCTGTCAAAAGAGTCTTAGAATCAAGGTAATCACAGAGGTTAAAAGTATATTAATATAACAATGTTATGCAAAACTGGGGTATGGCTAATAAAGGGATTATCTATCTTTTTAAACGATACACATTTTTGAGTTGACTGTCCTTTTAATTCCTTACCTCCAGCTTGAAGAGTTTTAACCATTCCCTATAGACACCCACGTTCAGGTGTCCTGGCAGATCAGCCAACTCCTGAGATGAGCCAATTCTGTCACTTCCGGTGACGTGGAATCAGCTGTCTCACTGCAAATTCTCTCAGTGCGGATGCACTTCATCGAGTCACCCCATTAAACATATATATAATGCACTGTAATTCCCCCATCCTCATTCCCCAAGGTTCACTTGGGGTGGATGCCAGAGAATCGGCGGGGCACCCTCTTGAACCACCCAAACAGAGGGGAAAAAAAAATATTGAAGATGAGGGAATTACAGTACATTGTATATATGTGTGGTTAGCAAGCAGTTTCGTTCCCGAGATTAGCTTCTGTGGTGGAGTGCATGCGCACAGAGTCGATGTTTGGTCAGGCTTGGCTGCTCTGAAAGACTTGCGGCAATTGGAATGTGGTGATTGGTGATGTGCTGGAGAATGGGGTGACACACATCCGTAGTGAAGGAATTTGCGGTCACACAGCTGATTCCATGACACCGGAAGTGACGGATTTGGCTAATCTGAGGAATTGACTAATCTGTCGCCATATTAAAACCTATAATGACCTATATCTCCTACATTGGTGTATCCGGTCCACGGCTTCATCCTTACTTGTGGGATATTCTCAATCCCTACAGGAAGTGGCAAAGAGAGCACACAGCAGAGCTGTCCATATAGCTCCCCTCAGGCTCCGCCCCCCCAGTCATTCTCTTTGCCGCTCTAACTAGTAGCATCTCCACGGGGGTGGTAAAGATTATGTGGTGTTAGTTGTAGTTTTTTATTTCTTCTATCAAGATAAAGAGATGGGCATTCTTACATTGCATAGAAGACCTTTTAAAAATGGGAGTGATACACCCAGTTCCAACAGCAGAACAAGGACTGGGTTTTTACTCGAACCTGTTTGTAGTTCCCAAAAAGGAAGGAACTTTCAGGCCAATTCTAGATTTAAAAATCCTAAACAAATTCCTCAGAGTTCCATCATTCAAATTGGAAACCATTCGGACAATTTTACCAATGATCCAGGAGGGTCAATATATGACTACCGTGGACTTAAAGGATGCGTACCTGCATATTCCTATCCACAAAGATCACCATCAGTTCCTAAGGTTCGCCTTTCTGGACAAGCATTACCAGTTCGTGGCTCTTCCCTTCGGATTGGCCACTGCTCCCAGAATTTTCACAAAGGTGCTAGGGTCCCTTCTAGCGGTGCTAAGGCCAAGGGGCATTGCAGTAGCACCTTACCTAGACGACATATTAATACAAGCGTCGTCCTTTCACAAAGCAAAGGCTCATACGGACATTGTTCTAGCCTTTCTAAGGTCTTACGGGTGGAAGGTGAACATAGAAAAGAGTTCCCTGTCCCCGTTCACAAGGGTTCCCTTCCTGGGAACAATAATAGACTCGGTAGAAATGAAGATCTTTCTGACGGAGGTCAGGAAGTTAAAACTTTTTAACACTTGTCGAGTTCTTCAATCCATTCCTCAACCCTCCATAGCTCAGTGCATGGAGGTAATAGGACTAATGGTTGCAGCAATGGACGTGGTTCCCTTTGCTCGAATTCATTTAAGACCACTACAACTGTGCATGCTCAAACAGTGGAATGGGGATTATGCAGATTTGTCTCCCCAAATACAAATGGACCAGAAAACCAGAGACTCACTCCTCTGGTGGTTGTCTCAGGATCACCTGTCTCAGGGAATGAGTTTCCGCAGACCAGAGTGGATCATTGTCACGACCGACGCCAGCCTCTTAGGCTGGGGTGCGGTCTGGGAGTCCCTGAAAGCTCAGGGTCTTTGGTCTCGGGAAGAATCTCTTCTCCCGATAAACGTTTTGGAATTGAGAGCGATATTCAATGTGCTCCAGGCATGGCCTCAACTAGCGGAGGCCAAATTCATCAGATTTCAGTCGGACAACATGACGACTGTAGCGTACATCAATCATCAGGGAGGAACAAAGAGTTCCCTGGCGATGAGGGAGGGTATCCAAGATCATCAAATGGGCAGAGGATCACTCCTGCCATCTATCAGCAATTCACATCCCAGGAGTGGACAACTGGGAGGCGGATTATCTAAGTCATCAGACTTTCCATCCGGGGGAGTGGGAACTTCACCCGGAGGTTTTTGCCCAGTTAACTCAACTATGGGGCCTTCCAGACCTGGATCTGATGGCATCACGTCAGAACTCCAAAGTTCCACATTACGGGTCCAGGTCCAGGGATCCCAAGGCGACATTGGTAGATGCCTTAGTGGCGCCTTGGTCGTTCAATCTAGCTTATGTCTTTCCACCGTTTCCTCTTCTCCCCCGGCTGGTAGCCAGGATCAAACAGGAGAAGGCTTCGGTAATCCTAATAGCTCCTGCGTGGCCACGCAGGACTTGGTATGCAGACTTGGTGAATATGTCATCAGTTCCACCATGGAAGCTACCTTTGAGGCAGGACCTTCTAATCCAAGGTCCATTCCAACATCCAAACCTAGTTTCTCTGCAACTGACTGCTTGGAGATTGAATGCTTGATTCTAGCTAAGCGTGGGTTTTCGGAATCAGTTATAGATACTCTGATTCAGGGTAGAAAGCCTGTCACCAGGAAAATTTACCATAAGATATGGCGGAAATATCTTTGCTGGTGCGAATCCAAGGGTTACTCATGGAGTAAGATTAGGATTCCAAGGATTCTATCTTTTCTCCAAGAAGGATTGGAGAAAGGTCTGTCATCTAGTTCCCTAAAAGGACAGATATCTGCTCTGTCTATTTTGTTGCACAAGCGTCTGGCAGCCGTGCCAGATGTTCAGGCGTTCGTACAGGCTTTAGTCAGAATCAAGCCTGTCTACAGACCTGTGGCTCCTTCATGGAGTCTAAATTTAGTTCTTTCAGTTCTTCAAGGGGTTCCGTTTGAACCTCTACATTCCATAGATATTAAGTTACTATCTTGGAAAGTTTTGTTTTTGGTTGCTATTTCTTCTGCTAGAAGAGTTTCTGAATTGTCTACTTTGCAGTGTAATT
This sequence comes from Bombina bombina, assembly GCF_027579735.1. Lineage (NCBI taxonomy): Eukaryota > Metazoa > Chordata > Amphibia > Anura > Bombinatoridae > Bombina > Bombina bombina. Next base: position 542,972,028 of record NC_069499.1, read on the forward strand.
CACCCTATCTGGTGTTTCATACAGATAAGGTCGTTTTACGTACCAAGCCTGGTTTTCTTCCAAAAGTGGTTTCCAATAAGAATATTAACCAGGAAATAGTTGTTCCTTCTCTGTGTTCTAATCCAGTTTCTAACAAGGAACGTCTATTACACAATCTTGATGTGGTTCGTGCTTTGAAGTTTTATCTAAAAGCAACTAAAGACTTCAGACAAACATCGTCCCTGTTTGTCGTCTATTCTGGCAAGAGGAGAGGTCAAAAGGCGTCTGCGACCTCTCTATCTTTCTGGCTGAAAAGCATCATCCGGTTGGCCTATGAGACTGCTGGAAGGCAGCCTCCTGAACGAATTACAGCTCACTCTACTAGAGCTGTGGCTTCCACATGGGCTTTCAAGAATGAGGCTTCTGTTGAACAGATCTGTAAGGCATCGACTTGCATACATTTGCCAAATTTTACAAATTCGATACTTTTGCTTCTTCGGAGGCTATTTTTGGGAGAAAGGTTTTACAAGCAGTGGTGCCTTCCGTTTAGGTTACCTGACTTGTTCCCTCCCTTCATCCGTGTCCTAAAGCTTTGGTATTGGTTCCCACAAGTAAGGATGAAGCCATGGACCGGATACACCAATGTAGGAGAAAACAGAATTTATGTTTACCTGATAAATTTCTTTCTCCTACGGTGTATCCGGTCCACAGCCCACCCTGGCATTTGGTCAGGTTTAAATTTTATTTTTGTAAACTACAGTCACCACTGCACCCTATGGTTCTCCTTTTTCTCCTAACCGTCGGTCGAATGACTGGGGGGCGGAGCCTGAGGGGAGCTATATAGACAGCTCTGCTGTGTGCTCTCTTTGCCACTTCCTGTAGGGATTGAGAATATCCCACAAGTAAGGATGAAGCCGTGGACCGGATACACCGTAGGAGAAAGAAATTTATCAGGTAAACATAAATTCTGTTTTCTCTGATTTTCTCTTTCCTTCTCTCTCACCTGATCCGCATATGCTTCTTTTACCATGTAAGCTCATAAGCCCAGCTGTGCTGCTCACCTTCCCTAAATGTGCTGCACATCATATGGCAATTTACAGTCAGTGTCCTTTGTTCACGTAACTGACTTTGTTTATTCTTCGTGTTATCATGTACCTAATCTCATAGTGCTGATAAATAGGTTGCCATGTTCTAAATAAATATAATGATAATAGTGATACCAACTCCAAGTTCACAGTAGGTGCATGCATTGTTCCAATCATTACACAGTGACATGTTTTATCACTACTCATATTGAGCATTGCATATACTGTAGTATTATAGTGTCACATACTCCATCTAGTGGTCAATATGTTACATAGCTTTCATCATGACGTTTTCTACAATGCATTATACAAAACATGCCAACACCTGTAAGTACTGTTATAAATGTCAAACTTTTACAGTATATTATCAAAGATCGTATCTGGATATCGACCTGATAGGAACAAGACTCAAAATATGAGAAAAGGAGGATTACATAGCAGATGAGTGTGATTATTTTTTTGTAGTTTTGAGGACAAATTTGTATTTTATTTTATTCATTTTTCAATTTAAAGAATGTAGTTATTTCTTGTAAGCTTGTTGTTGTTCAATTCTGCACTCATTCTTAAAATGACAAAGGTCCATTCATATAGAAGCTACTAAGAATGTGAGAATGATTTTTTCATTTCATCTGGAGACCAACAGTTTACATGCAAGCCCTCTTTGGCCATTTTCCCCGCATGTCAGATTACACTTGTCAGGTTAGCGTACATTCCTTAGCCTTCTAGGAGTTACAGGTTAGATTTGCGCACCAGGTTTTGTCTGTCAGGTTAGCACATGTATGTGCAATGTTGTACGCAAGTCTGGTTAGCGCGCGCTTCTCGTTTATGCGTGCCTCTTTTCTCTTGCAAGGTGTATCCAGTCCACGGATTCATCCTTACTTGTGGGATATTCTCATTCCCCACAGGAAGTGGCAAAGAGAGCACACAGCAGAGCTGTCCATATAGCTCCCCCTCTAGCTCCGCCCCCCAGTCATTCTCTTTGCCGCTCTAACAGATAGGGCATCTCCACGGGAGGGTAAAGTGAATGTGGTGTTAGATTTGTAGTTTTATATCTTCAATCAAAAGTTTAGTATTTTTAAATAGTACCGGTTTGTGCTATTTACTCTCTGGCAGAGATGTGATGAAGGATTCTGCCGAGAGGAAAATGATTTTAGCATGTTGTAACTAAAATCCATTGCTGTTCCCACACAGGACTGAGGAGTACCAGAAAACTTCAGTTGGGGGGAACAGTTTGCAGGCTTAACTGCTTTGAGGTATGTTTCAGTCATCTTTTTTTCTAGTCAAGACAAGATAATGCTAGAAGACAGACAAGAATCCCCATGTGGGAAGGGTAAGCCATGTTCTGAGACTTAGTATAGAACTAGAGGCTCATTTAAGAGGGCTCAATAGACTGGTTATCATTTTTGCAGGGCAATCGATTATTTTAATTCACATAATACTCATTATTGACACTTTTAAAGCACTTTTGGGGTGTTTATTCAGGGTTTTATTCCACATGGCATTATTTTTAGTCACCTAAATTGGGCTCTGAAGGCCCCACAGCTCCGGAGTGGAGTGGGAGGGGGGCCTAATTTCGCGCCTCAGTTGCGCAGTTTATTCTGACAGATTTCTTGGCATGCTGCTTCACATGGGTCCAGAGACTGCTTGAGGACTTCTAGAGGCTTGCTTTTCTCAAATCCAATCCTTAAGGGAAGGTAGGGCCACAAAGTGCTGTAGTTTATTAACCGGTTGTTTGCTTTAGGCAGCTCCGGTTTGGGCATTAAAGGGTTAATCAGGCTGAAACTTGCTGTGCAATCATATCGAAGCATTAGGCACATACTGTAAAAATCAAGAGATTTGGTTCATTTTTCACCGTTTTGTAAAATTGTGTGCGCTTTTATTTTTTTAAAGGCACAGTACCATTTATTGCAAATTGTGTTTTTTACTTGATAAAGTGTTTTTCCAAGCATGCTTGTGTATAATACTAATCTGTTAAACATGTCTGACACTAAGGAAAAGCCTTGCTCTATGTGTTCAGAAGCCATGGTGGAACCCCCCACTCAAAATGTGTCCCAAGTGCACTAATGTGTCTATACACTTTAAAGATCATATTGTGTCACGTAAAAATATAGCCCTAGATGATTCTTTGACTGAAGGTAATGAGGATAGTCCGCCTTCCTCTCCCCATGTGTCATCACCAGTTACGCCCGCTCAAGCGATACCTAGTACCTCTAGTGCATTGGCACCTATTACATTGCAACAACTAGCGGCAGTCATGGATAATTCCCTTGCGGCCTTCCTATCCAAACTGCCAGTTTTCCCTAAAAAGCGTGATACCTATGTCTTGAGAACAGATGAGGAAGCTTTGGGAGGTTTATCTGATGTACCCTCACAACACTCTGAAGTAGGGGTGAGGGATGTAATGTCTGAGGGAGAAATTTCTGACTCAGGAAAAGTTTCTCAGCAGGCAGAATCAGATTCACTAGCGTTTAAATTTAAATTGGAACACCTCCGCGTACTGCTTAGGGAGCTTTTATCTACTCTGGATGATTGTCACCCTATGGTGGTCCCAGAGAAATTGTGTAAAATGGACAAATATCTAGAAGTCCCTGTATACACTGATGCGTTTCCGATCCCTAAGAGGGTGGCGGATATTGTTGCTAGGGAGTGGGAGAGACCAGGTGTACCTTTCCCCCCCCCCATCTTTAAGAAAATGTTCCCCATAACTGATGCCAGGCGGGACGCATGGCAGACGGTCCCTAAGGTAGAGGGGGCAGTTTCAACACTAGCCAAGCGCACAACCATACCAATTGAAGACAGTTGTGCTTTCAAAGATCCTATGGATAAAAAATTAGAAGGTTTACTAAAGAAAATATTTGTTCAACAAGGTTTCCTTCTCCAACCTATTGCCTGCATTATTCCGGTAACTACTGCAGCGGCTTTTTGGTTTGAGGCGCTGGAGGAGTCGCTTCAGAGGGAGACTTCATATGACGAAGTCATGGATAGAATTAATGCTTTAAAGCTGGGTAATTCTTTTATCACAGATGCCGCTTTGTAATTAGCTAAGTTAGCGGCGAAAAATTCTGGTTTCTTTCATGTAATTAGCAAGAGTCCATGAGCTAGTGACATATGGGATATACATTCCTACCAGGAGGGGCAAAGTTTCCCAAACCTCAAAATGCCTATAAATACACCCCTCACCACACCCACAAATCAGTTTTACAAACTTTGCCTCCCTTGGAGGTGGTGAAGTAAGTTTGTGCTAGATTCTACGTTGATATGCGCTCTGCAGCAGGTTGGAGCCCGGTTTTCCTCTCAGCGTGCAGTGAATGTCAGAGGGATGTGAAGAGAGTATTGCCTATTTGAATTCAATGATCTCCTTCTACGGGGTCTATTTCATAGGTTCTCTGTTATCGGTCGTAGAGATTCATCTCTTACCTCCCTTTTCAGATCGACGATATACTCTTATATATACCATTACCTCTACTGATTCTCGTTTCAGTACTGGTTTGGCTTTCTACTACATGTAGATGAGTGTCCTGGGGTAAGTAAGTCTTATTTTTGTGACACTCTAAGCTATGTTTGGGCACTTTTATATAAAGTTCTAAATATTTGTGTTTAAACATTTATTTGCCTTGATTCAGGATGTTCAATATTCCTTATTTCAGACAGTCAGTTTCATTATTGGGATAATGCATTTGAATGATCTTTTTTTTTTTCTTACCTTAAAATTTGACTTTTTTCCCTGTGGGCTGTTAGGCTCGCGGGGGCTGAAAATGCTTCATTTTATTGCGTCATTCTTGGCGCGGACTTTTTTGGCGCAAAAAAATTTCTTTGTTATTTCCGGCTTCATACTTGTCACCGGAAGTTGCGTCATTTTTGACGTTTTTTGCGCCAAAAGTGTCTGCGTTACCGGTTGTGTCGTCATTTTTGGCGCCAAAAGCATTTAGGCGCCAAATAATGTGGGCGTCTTTTTTTGGCGCTAAAAAATATGGGCGTCATTATTGTCTCCACATTATTTAAGTCTCATTGTTTATTTGCTTCTGGTTGCTAGAAGCTTGTTCACTGGCATTTTTTCCCATTCCTGAAACTGTCATTTAAGGAATTTGATCAATTTTGCTTTATATGTTGTTTTTTATATTACATATTGCAAGATGTCTCAGATTGACCCTGAATCAGAAGATACTTCTGGAAAATCGCTGCCTGATGCTGGATATACCAAAGTTAAGTGTATTTGCTGTAAACTTGTGGTATCTGTTCCTCCAGCTGTTGTTTGTAATGAATGTCATGACAAACTTGTTAATGCAGATAATATTTCCTTTAGTAATGTTATATTACCTGTTGTTGTTCCATCAACATCTAATACTCAGAGTGTTCCTGTTAACATAAGAGATTTTGTTTCTAAATCAATTAAGAAGGCTATGTCTGTTATTCCTCCTTCTAGTAAACGTAAAAGGTCTTTTAAAACTTCTCATTTTTCAGATGAATTTTTAAATGAACATCATCATTCTGATAATGATTCCTCTGGTTCAGAGGATTCTGTTTCAGAGGTTGATGCTGATAAATCTTCATATTTATTCAGAATGGAATTTATTCGTTCTTTACTTAAAGAAGTCTTAATTGCATTAGAAATAGAGGATTCTGGTCCTCTTGATACTAAATCTAAACATTTAAATAAGGTTTTTAAATCTCCTGTAGTTATTCCAGAAGTTTTTCCTGTCCCTGATGCTATTTCTGAAGTAATTTCCAGGGAATGGAATAATTTGGGTAATTCATTTACTCCTTCTAAACATTTTAAGCAATTTATATCCTGTGCCATCTGACAGATTAGAGTTTTGGGACAAAATCCCTAAGGTTGATAGGGCTATCTCTACTCTTGCTAAGCGTACTACTATTCCTACGGCAGATAGTACCTCCTTTAAGGATCCTTTAGATAGGAAAATTGAATCCTTTCTAAGAAAAGCTTACTTATGTTCAGGTACTCTTCTTAGACCTGCTATATCTTTAGCGGATGTTGCTGCAGCTTCAACTTTTTGGTTAGAAGCTTTAGCGCAACAAGTAACAGATCATAATTCTCATAGCATTGTTAATCTTCTTCAACATGCTAATAATTTTATTTGTGATGCCATCTTTGATATCATTAGGGTTGATGTCAGGTATATGTCTCTAGCTATTTTAGCTAGAAGAGCTTTATGGCTTAAAACTTGGAATGCTGATATGTCTTCTAAGTCAACTTTGCTTTCCCTTTCTTTCCAGGGTAATACATTATTTGGTTCACAGTTGGATTCTATTATTTCAACTGTTACTGGGGGGAAAGGAACTTTTTTACCACAGGATAAAAAATCTAAAGGTAAATTTAGGTCAAATAATCGTTTTCGTTCCTTTCGTCACAATAAGGAACAAAAGCCTGATCCTTCCCCTACAGGAGCGGTATCAGTTTGGAAACCATCTCCAGTCTGGAATAAATCCAAGCCTTTTAGAAAGCCAAAGCCAGCTCCCAAGTCAACATGAAGGTGCGGCCCTCATTCCAGCCCAGCTGGTAGGGGGCAGGTTACGATTTTTCAAAGAAATTTGGATCAATTCAATTCACAATAATCTTTGGATTCAGAACATTGTTTCAGAAGGGTACAGAATAGGCTTCAAGATAAGGCCTCCTGCAAGAAGATTTTTTCTTTCCCGTGTCCCAGTAAATCCAGTGAAGGCTCAAGCATTTCTGAAATGTGTTTCAGATCTAGAGTTGGCTGGAGTAATTATGCCAGTTCCAGTTCTGGAACAGGGGTTGGGGTTTTACTCAAATCTCTTCATTGTACCAAAGAAAGAGAATTCCTTCAGACCAGTTCTGGATTTAAAAATATTGAATCATTATGTAAGGATACCAACATTCAAAATGGTAACTATAAGGACTATTCTGCCTTTTGTTCAGCAAGGGCATTATATGTCCACAATAGATTTACAGGATGCATATCTGCATATTCCGATTCATCCAGATCACTATCAGTTTCTGAGATTCTCTTTCCTAGACGAGCATTACCAGTTTGTGGCTCTGCCGTTTGGCCTAGCAACAGCTCCAAGGATTTTTACAAAGGTTCTCGGTGCCCTTCTGTCTGTAATCAGAGAACAGGGTATTGTGGTATTTCCTTATTTGGACGATATCTTGGTACTTGCTCAGTCTTCTCATTTAGCAGAATCTCATACGAATCGACTTGTATTGTTTCTTCGAGAACATGGTTGGAGGATCAATTTACCAAAACATTCATTGATTCCTCAGACAAGGGTAACCTTTTTAGGTTTCCAGATAGATTCAGTGTCCATGACTCTGTCTCTGACAGACAAGAGACGTCTAAAATTAGTTTCAGCTTGTCGAAACCTTCAGTCTCAATCATTCCCTTCGGTAGCCTTATGCATGGAAATTCTAGGTCTTATGACTGCTGCATCGGACGCGATCCCCTTTGCTCGTTTTCACAAACGACCTGTTCAGCTTTGTATGCTGAACCAGTGGTGCAGGGATTATACAAAGATATCTCAATTAATATCTTTAAAACCGATTGTACGACACTCTCTGACGTGGTGGACAGATCATCATCATTTAGTTCAGGGGGCTTCTTTTGTTCTTCCAACCTGGACTGTGATTTCAACAGATGCAAGTCTGACAGGTTGGGGAGCTGTTTGGGGGTCTCTGACAGCACAAGGGGTTTGGGAATCTCAGGAGGTGAGATTACCAATCAATATTTTGGAACTCCGTGCAATTTTCAGAGCTCTTCAGTCATGGCCTCTTCTAAAGAGAGAGTCGTTCATTTGTTTTCAGACGGACAATGTCACAACTGTGGCATATGTCAATCATCAAGGAGGGACTCACAGTCCTCTGGCTATGAAAGAAGTATCTCGAATACTGGTATGGGCGGAATCCAGCTCCTGTCTAATTTCTGCGGTTCATATCCCAGGTATAGACAATTGGGAAGCGGATTATCTCAATCGCCAAATGTTACATCCGGGCGAATGGTCTCTTCACCCAGAGGTATTTCTTCAGATTGTTCAAATGTGGGGACTTCCAGAAATAGATCTGATGGCTTCTCATCTAAACAAGAAGCTTCCCAGGTATCTGTCCAGATCCAGGGATCCTCAGGCGGAGGCAGTGGATGCATTGTCACTTCCTTGGAAGTATCATCCTGCTTATATCTTTCCGCCTCTAGTTCTTCTTCCAAGAGTAATTTCCAAGATTCTGAAGGAGTGCTCGTTTGTTCTGCTGGTGGCTCCAGCATGGCCTCACAGGTTTTGGTATGCGGATCTTGTCCGGATGGCCATTTTCCAACCGTGGACTCTTCCGTTAAGACCAGACCTTCTATCACAAGGTCCTTTTTTCCATCAGGATCTAAATCCTTAAATTTGAAGGTATGGAGATTGAACGCTTGATTCTCAGTCAAAGAGGTTTCTCTGACTCTGTGATTAATACTATGTTACAGGCTCGTAAATCTGTATCTAGGAAGATATATTATCGAGTCTGGAAGATTTACATTTCTTGGTGTCTTTCTCATCATTTTTCTTGGCATTCTTTTAGAATTCCTAGAATTTTACAGTTTCTTCAGGATGGTTTGGATAAAGGTTTGTCTGCAAGTTCCTTGAAAGGACAAATCTCTGCTCTTTCTGTTCTTTTTCACAGAAAGATTGCTAGTCTTCCTGATATTCATTGTTTTGTACAAGCTTTGGTTCGTATAAAACTTGTTATTTAGTCAATTTCTCCTCCTTTGAGTTTGAATTTGGTTCTGGGGGCTCTTCAAGCTCCTCCGTTTGAACCTATGCATTCGCTGGACATTAAATTACTTTCTTGGAAAGTTTTGTTTCTTTTGGCCATCTCTTCTGCTAGAAGAGTTTCTGAATTATCTGCTCTTTCTTGTGAGTCTCCTTTTCTGATTTTTCATCAGGATAAGGTGGTGTTGCGAACCTCTTTTAAATTTTTACCTAAGGTTGTGAATTCTAACAACATTAGTAGAGAAATTGTGGTTCCTTCATTGTGTCCTAATCCTAAGAATTCTAAGGAAAGATCGTTGCATTCTTTGGATGTAGTTAGAGCTTTGAAATATTATATTGAAGCTACTAAAAATTTCCGAAGGACTTCTAGTCTATTTGTTATCTTTTCCGGTTCTAGGAAAGGTCAGAAGGCCTCTGCCATTTCTTTGGCGTCTTGGTTAAAGTCTTTGATTCATCATGCTTATGTCGAGTCGGGTAAAGCTCCGCCTCAAAGGATTACAGCTCATTCTACTAGGTCAGTTTCTACTTCCTGGGCGTTTAGGAATGAAGCTTCGGTTGATTCAGATTTGCAAAGCAGCAACTTGGTCCTCTTTGCATACTTTTACTAAATTCTACCATTTTGATGTGTTTTCTTCTTCTGAAGCAGTTTTTGGTAGAAAAGTACTTCAGGCAGCTGTTTCAGTTTGATTCTTCTGCTTATAATTTCAGGGTTTTTTTCATTATAAGATTTAAACTTTATTTTGGGTGTGGATTATTTTCAGCGGAATTGGCTGTCTTTATTTTATCCCTCCCTCTCTAGTGACTCTTGCGTGGAAGATCCACATCTTGGGTATTCATTATCCCATACGTCACTAGCTCATGCACTCTTGCTAATTACATGAAAGAAAACATAATTTATGTAAGAACTTACCTGATAAATTCATTTCTTTCATATTAGCAAGAGTCCATGAGGCCCACCCTTTTTGTGGTGGTTATGATTTTTTTGTATAAAGCACAATTATTCCAATTCCTTATTTTTTTATGCTTTCGCACTTTTGTCTTATCACCCCACTTCTTGGCTATGCGTTAAACTGATTTGTGGGTGTGGTGAGGGGTGTATTTATAGGCATTTTGAGGTTTGGGAAACTTTGCCCCTCCTGGTAGGAATGTATATCCCATACGTCACTAGCTCATGGACTCTTGCTAATATGAAAGAAATGAATTTATCAGGTAAGTTCTTACATAAATTATGTTTTTGCCATCATGGCACGCAGAGCGCTTTGGCTCAAGTCATGGTCGGCCGATGTCGTCCAAAACAAAATTACTAAATATTCCTTTTAAGGGAAAGACCCTTTTCGGGCCCGAGTTGAAGGAGATTATTTCGGATATCACTGGGGGAAAGGGCCATGCCCTCCCGCAAGATAGGCCTTTTAAGGCTAAAAACAAGGCTAATTTTCGTTCCTTTCGCAACTTCAGGAGCGGTCCTGCTTCAACCTCTGCAACCGCAAAGCAAGAGGGTAACGCTTCACAGCCCAAGGCAACCTGGAAGCCTTTGCAGGGCTGGAACAAGGGTAAACAGGCCAAAAAGCCCGCGGCTGCTACTAAGACAGCATAAAGGGGTAGCCCCCGATCCGGGACCGGATCTGGTAGGGGGCAGACTCTCTCTCTTTGCTCAGGCTTGGGTAAGAGATGTTCCCGATCCCTGGGCATTAGAGATCGTTGCTCAGGGATATCTTCTAGAATTCAAGGACTCTCCTCCAAGGGGAAGGTTCCACATTTCTCGTCTGTCTACAGACCAGACAAAGAAAGAGGCGTTCTTACGCTGTGTAAAAGATCTACTCAAGATGGGAGTGATATACCCAGTTCCAATTACAGAACAAGGACTGGGTTTTTACTCAAACCTGTTTGTGGTTCCCAAAAAGGAAGGAACTTTCAGGCCAATCCTGGATCTAAAAATTCTGAACAAATTCCTCAGAGTTCCATCTTTCAAAATGGAGACCATTCGGACAATCTTACCGATGATCCAGGAAGGTCAATATATGATTACCGTGGATCTAAAGGATGCGTACCTTCATATTCCTATCCACAAAGATCACCATCAGTTCCTAAGGTTCGCCTTTCTGGACAAGCATTACCAGTTCGTGGCCCTTCCCTTCGGGTTGGCCACTGCTCCCAGAATTTTCACAAAAGTGCTAGGGTCCCTTCTAGCGGTACTAAGACCCCGGGGCATTGCAGTAGCACCTTATCTGGACGACATCTTAATACAGGCGTCCTCTTTTCCCAGAGCCAAGGCTCATACGGAGATTGTTCTAGCCTTTCTAAGGTCTCACGGGTGGAAGGTGAACACCGAAAAAAAATAAGGCAGGGTCTATAACTCTAATATTAAAAGTTAAATTTATTAAAATACATGTATAATCAATTGACGTCAAATAACAAAAACAATATTAAAACAATATATAAGCAATGTGCCAAAGGTTAATGGTGTAACCCTGGTGGTCCTTTTTCAAGAACTATACTTGTTCCAAAGGTTAATGGCTTTAACCCTGGTAGTTCTTTTCAAGACCTGTACTTTTTATACGAATACCGTCTATTCAGTTGTAAGTAACATTAATTCACAGATAATTTATAACAATTTGACAAATTTAAATTTTTTTTTAAAAATGTAAAATTTGACAACTTCAGAATTTTGACAATTTTTCCCTCATGGATCCATGTTAACAGTCTAAAATATTGAGATTGTTCGTGGTTGACCAATTTGGTTTAATAGTATCCTGAGTTTACAACTGATAGTGTTATCATTATTCTTTATCAGATATTGCTCACATCAGAGGCTAAAAGCAGTAGTTTGAACTCCCTAGTATCCTGGGATTTTTCAGTGTATCTACAATTGAGGCTCTCACTCAGATCTTATGTTATGCAAGTAGATTAGTATAAAGGTGCGTTTTCACGCTTTTAGTGAAATATCACAATTACGTGATAATCTTTCACTTCTGGGTTGCAGATGATAAGAACTGAGTCGAGTGGGCCTATTAGGTGCAAAATTGTTTGTTGATAGTGTGTTGATAGTGTCGGTACCTATCCGAGTGAATATTATTACACAATTCGGTGAATTAGACCTAGTGCATAAACATTAGTGATGAAACAGATTCCTTAAAATACCTTAAAATACAAATGCTGTGGCGAGTGTAAAAAGCATTGTGATAGTGCTTTAAACAAACTTCCAATTCAAATATGTGTTTCAACCATTAAACAAACAATATTACAATAAAAATGAACAAATAAATAACGTGTTACAGATATTTGGTTCACGGATTATAAAAACAACTTAGCAGTGTCTATATTTATGAATTTCTGTTCGTGATGTGAGTGAAATAGAGTGAATGTAGTAACATCTAAACAACTCCTCTCGAAAATCTTCTAAAAAGTATATGTCCAAAGTATTTTCAGTGGATGATTAAATTCCCTGATGGGTATATATTCCCAGGGCCAGTGGATAGGCTATAATCCTATTCAGTGTGAGTGTCAGTCTTCAGTGTGTTTGCGGTCATTAGCAGATCTCTCCCTGCTGTAGTGGGCAATTCTGTGCAAAGCGGTCCTTCTGTAAAAACAGAAATAACAATAGTGCAGACTGCCAAATGTGAATCTAAAGATTGAAAATGCTCTTACCAGCCAACGCGTTTCGGTCGTTCCTCGACCTTTTTCAAGACTGGTTTGTGTTCGTTAACTAAGATAGCTTTATACTACTTCTGCTGTGACCTTTTCGCGGTCCCGGAAGTGAATGTTCTACCTCGTCTGTTCTATAATTTATTTTTCTCGTATTTAGCCGGTCTCTTTCTTTTCTACTTTATTCCATAGTTTTCCAGTTTGTATATTCTGAAACCGGTATTTAGTTTACTAACATACATCTCGTATATTCTAATTCACATTTGCCGGTTTTTCGTTGTTCCTATTGGTCAATGAGAGTTCTTTTTCCTTTACATGATTGGCTAGTGTTAGGGGTGTGAGACAGAAAATTTACCATCGTTACTATTGGTCAGATAAACAGTGTTTCCCTTACGTAATTGGCTAATATTAATATCCTTTACATGATTGGCTAATCGTGGGGGTGTGAGACATAGAATTTGCCGATTTTCCATCACTGCTATTGGTCAGATATACAGTGTGAGGCATAGAATTTGCCGATTTTCCATCGTTGCTATTGGTCAGATAAACAGTGTTTCCCTTATATAATTGGCTAATGTTAGGGGTGTGTGGTTTTTTATCGTGATACATCTCCTTTGTTAGCAGTGATCAATCTGTCACCCTCTTAAAAATGAGAGTACTTCACTTTTTCCCTTATCTGGATGGGGTACCCCAACTTGTAGATATACCTATATCTTTTCTTGTGTTTGCTAATATTTATTCATAGAGGCCATTAATAACTAGAGTGTTTGTATAATATCTTTTGTTTTACCACTTTTCCGGCTACTGGCTTTTCGTGTTTAATAAATCTTACTGAATTTTAAAGGGTGACCCCCTGAATTTTAAAATTTTAAAATAATAAATAAATAAATAATTATAGGAATAGTAGCAATTACAAAGTGTCCACTTTACATACTATATAAAAGATCTGTAAATATAAAAATGCAGAAAACACTTCCTCAAAAGCTGACTTTTTAGATTAAAGTATAAAATAATCCTCAAAAGCTGACTTTTTAGATTAAAATAATCCATAAAACAAAGAATAATGAGTACAGAATGTATATGAAGAAGCACAGAGCACTTCAATACATTCAGAAAATAATGGAAAAGGGAAATTTTGTTAAAAATAAAAATCAAATGAAAGTTTGAAAAAATACTGCTTGCAATGTGCATTGGAACAAAATTCTAAATGCAGATAAGAGACAATACATATTTTAAAATGATAAAATTGTCCTTAATATTAGAAATAAGATCCGTGAAAGGAATAGAAGATAAGTTTTATTAAACAGTAAGATTTATTAAACACGAAAAGCCAGTAGCCGGAAAAGTGGTAAAACAAAAGATATTATACAAACACTCTAGTTATTAATGGCCTCTATGAATAAATATTAGCAAACACAAGAAAAGATATAGGTATATCTACAAGTTGGGGTACCCCATCCAGATAAGGGAAAAAGTGAAGTACTCTCATTTTTAAGAGGGTGACAGATTGATCACTGCTAACAAAGGAGATGTATCACGATAAAAAACCACACACCCCTAACATTAGCCAATTATATAAGGGAAACACTGTTTATCTGACCAATAGCAACAATGGAAAATCGGCAAATTCTATGCCTCACACTGTATATCTGACCAATAGCAGTGATGGAAAATCGGCAAATTCTATGTCTCACACCCCCACGATTAGCCAATCATGTAAAGGATATTAATATTAGCCAATTACGTAAGGGAAACACTGTTTATCTGACCAATAGTAACGATGGTAAATTTTCTGTCTCACACCCCTAACACTAGCCAATCATGTAAAGGAAAAAGAACTCTCATTGACCAATAGGAACAACGAAAAACCGGCAAATGTGAATTAGAATATACGAGATGTATGTTAGTAAACTAAATACCGGTTTCAGAATATACAAACTGGAAAACTATGGAATAAAGTAGAAAAGAAAGAGACCGGCTAAATACGAGAAAAATAAATTATAGAACAGACGAGGTAGAACATTCACTTCCGGGACCGCGAAAAGGTCACAGCAGAAGTAGTATAAAGCTATCTTAGTTAACGAACACAAACCAGTCTTGAAAAAGGTCGAGGAACGACCGAAACGCGTTGGCTGGTAAGAGCATTTTCAATCTTTAGATTCACATTTGGCAGTCTGCACTATTGTTATTTCTGTTTTTACAGAAGGACCGCTTTGCACAGAATTGCCCACTACAGCAGGGAGAGATCTGCTAATGACCGCAAACACACTGAAGACTGACACTCACACTGAATAGGATTATAGCCTATCCACTGGCCCTGGGAATATATACCCATCAGGGAATTTAATCATCCACTGAAAATACTTTGGACATATACTTTTTAGAAGATTTTCGAGAGGAGTTGTTTAGATGTTACTACATTCACTCTATTTCACTCACATCACGAACAGAAATTCATAAATATAGACACTGCTAAGTTGTTTTTATAATCCGTGAACCAAATATCTGTAACACGTTATTTATTTGTTCATTTTTATTGTAATATTGTTTGTTTAATGGTTGAAACACATATTTGAATTGGAAGTTTGTTTAAAGCACTATCACAATGCTTTTTACACTCGCCACAGCATTTGTATTTTAAGGTATTTTAAGGAATCTGTTTCATCACTAATGTTTATGCACTAGGTCTAATTCACCGAATTGTGTAATAATATTCACTCGGATAGGTACCGACACTATCAACACACTATCAACAAACAATTTTGCACCTAATAGGCCCACTCGACTCAGTTCTTATCATCTGCAACCCAGAAGTGAAAGATTATCACGTAATTGTGATATTTCACTAAAAGCGTGAAAACGCACCTTTATACTAATCTACTTGCATAACATAAGATCTGAGTGAGAGCCTCAATTGTAGATACACTGAAAAATCCCAGGATACTAGGGAGTTCAAACTACTGCTTTTAGCCTCTGATGTGAGCAATATCTGATAAAGAATAATAATAACACTATCAGTTGTAAACTCAGGATACTATTAAACCAAATTGGTCAACCACGAACAATCTCAATATTTTAGACTGTTAACATGGATCCATGAGGGAAAAATTGTCAAAATTCTGAAGTTGTCAAATTTTACATTTTTAAAATTTTTTTTAAATTTGTCAAATTGTTATAAATTATCTGTGAATTAATGTTACTTACAACTGAATAGACGGTATTCGTATAAAAAGTACAGGTCTTGAAAAGAACTACCAGGGTTAAAGCCATTAACCTTTGGAACAAGTATAGTTCTTGAAAAAGGACCACCAGGGTTACACCATTAACCTTTGGCACATTGCTTATATATTGTTTTAATATTGTTTTTGTTATTTGATGTCAATTGATTATACATGTATTTTAATAAATTTAACTTTTAATATTAGAGTTATAGACCCTGCCTTATTTTTGTTGGCGCTTTGATAGTCACTTTCTAACATTGTAACTGTACTGACCACTAGGGGTCAATTTATCTTAGCCAAGGGTCTTCCCACAACAGGCGCTAGGTGTTACACAATTTTTGAACACCGAAAAAAGTTCTCTGTCCCTGCTTACAAGGGTTCCCTTCCTGGGAACATTAATAGACTCGGTAGAAATGAAAATATTTCTGACGGAGGTCAGAAGGTTAAAGCTTTTAACCACCTGCCGAGCTCTTCATTCCATTCTTCGGCCATCTGTAGCTCAGTGCATGGAGGTAATCGGATTAATGGTAGCAGCAATGGACGTAGTCCCTTTTGCTCAAATTCATATCAGGCCACTGCAATTGTGCATGCTCAAACAGTGGAATGGGGATTATGCAGATTTGTCTCCTCAAATCCAACTGGACCAGAAAACCAGAGATTCTCTTCTCTGGTGGTTGTCTCAGGGAATGTGCTTCCGCAGACCGGAATGGATCATTGTAATGACCGACGCCAGTCTGTTAGGCTGGGGCGCGGTCTGGGACTCCCTGAAAGCTCAGGGCCTTTGGTCTCGGGAAGAGTCTCTTCTCCCGATAAACATTTTGGAACTGAGAGCGATATTCAACACGCTCCAGGCATGGCCTCAGCTAGCGGCGGCCAAATTCATCAGATTTCAGTCGGACAACATCACGACTGTAGCATACATCAATCATCAGGGAGGAACAAAGAGTTCCTTAGCGATGACAGAAGTAACCAAAATAATCAGGTGGGCGGAGGATCACTCTTGCCATCTATCTGCAATTCACATCCCAGGAGTAGACAACTGGGAAGCGGATTTCCTAAGTCGTCAGACTTTTCACCCGGGGGAGTGGGAACTCCACCCGGAGGTTTTTGCTCAGCTGACCCAGCTATAGGGCATTCCAGAGTTGGATCTGATGGCGTCCCGTCAGAACACCAAACTTCCTCTTTACGGATCCAGGTCCAGGGACCCCAAGGCGGCATTGATAGATGCTCTAGTAGCGCCTAGGTCCTTCAGTCTAGCTTATGTCTTTCCACCGTTTCCCCTTCTACCTCGGCTGGTAGCCAGAATCAAACAGGAGAAGGCTTTGGTAATTCTGATAGCGCCTGCGTGGCCACGCAGGACTTGGTATGCAGACCTAGTGGACATGTCATCTGTCCCACCATGGACACTGCCAATGAGGCAGGATCTTCTAATACAGGGTCCTTTCAAGCATCCAAATCTAGTTTCTCTGCAGCTGACTGCTTGGAGATTGAACGCTTAATTCTATCCAAGCGTGGGTTCTCTGAATCAGTCATAGATACTCTGATCCAAGCTAGAAAGCCTGTCACCAGGAAAATTTACCATAAGATATGGCGGAAATATCTTTTTTGATGTGAATCCAAGGGTTACTCGTGGAGTAAGATTAGGATTCCCAGGATATTGTCTTTTCTCCAAGAAGGATTGGAGAAAGGTTTGTCAGCTAGTTCCTTAAAGGGACAGATATCCGCTCTGTCTATCCTTTTACACAAGCGTCTGGCAGAAGTACCAGACGTTCAAGCGTTTGCACAGGCTTTAGTCAGAATCAAGCCTGTCTATAGACCTGTGGCTCCTCCATGGAGTCTAAATTTAGTTCTTTCAGTTCTTCAAGGGGTTCTGTTTGAACCTTTACATTCCATAGATATTGTTATTATCTTGTAAAGTTTTGTTTTTGGTAGCTATATCTTCTGCTCGAAGAGTTTCAGAATTGTCTGCTTTGCAGTGTAATTCACCCTATCTGGTGTTCCATGCAGATAAGGTAGTTTTGCGTACCAAACCTGGTTTTCTTCCTAAAGTTGTTTCTAATAAGAATATTAACCAGGAAATCATTATTCCTTCCCTGTGTCCTAATCCAGCTTCTAAGAAGGAACGGCTATTACACAATCTTGATGTGGTACGTGCTTTGAAATTCTATTTACAAGCAACTAAAGATTTCAGACAAACATCATCCTTGTTTGTCGTTTATTCTGGTAAGAGGACAGGTCAGAAAGCGACTGCTACCTCTCTTTCCTTCTGGCTGAAAAGCATCATCCGATTGGCTTACGAGACTGCTGGGCAGCAGCCTCCTAAACGAATTACAGCTCATTCCACCAGAGCTGTGGCTTCCACATGGGCTTTCAAGAATGAGGCTTCTGTTGAAC
Source organism: Bombina bombina (assembly GCF_027579735.1). Taxonomy (NCBI): domain Eukaryota; kingdom Metazoa; phylum Chordata; class Amphibia; order Anura; family Bombinatoridae; genus Bombina; species Bombina bombina. The sequence goes on from NC_069499.1 coordinate 542,990,074, forward strand.
AGATTTGTAAGGCAGCGACTTGGTCTTCACTGCATACTTTTGCCAAATTTTACAAATTCGATACTTTTGCTTCTTCGGATGCTATTTTTGGGAGAAAGGTTTTGCAAGCAGTGGTGCCTTCCCTTTAGGTTACCTGTCTTGTTCCCTCCCTTCATCCGTGTCCTAAAGCTTTGGTATTGGTATCCCACAAGTAAGGATGAATCCGTGGACTGGATACACCTTGCAAGAGAAAACAGAATTTATGCTTTCCTGATAAATTACTTTCTCTTGCGGTGTATCCAGTCCACGGCCCGCCCTGGCAATTAAGTCAGGTTAAAATTTCTTGTGTAAACTACAGTCACCACTGCACCCTATGGTTTCTCCTTTTTCTCCTAACCGTCGGTTGAATGACTGGGGGGCGGAGCTAGAGGGGGAGCTATATAGACAGCTCTGCTGTGTGCTCTCTTTGCCACTTCCTGTGGGGAATGAGAATATCCCACAAGTAAGGATGAATCCGTGGACTGGATACACCGCAAGAGAAAGTAATTTATCAGGTAAGCATAAATTCTGTTTTTTTGGGGCGTGCTTTCTGCCATTTAAACAGGTGGAGGGGTTGAAGATCCTAAGCCTTCTTGATGCTAAACCTTGTAATAATTTAAATTCAGTGTTTAAAACTGTTGTTAATTTCCCTGAGGTTTTCCCTGTGCCTGATGCTGTCTCTGACATGATTGCTAAGGAATGGTCTAAGTCAAGTGTATCTTTTAATCCTTCTGCAAGGTTTAAAAAAATATATTATAGTTATGGGAAACAGTTACCAAAGTGAAAGGGGCCATTTCCATTCTAGCTAAACGTACTACTATTCCTTTGGAAGATAGTACTTCCTTTAAGGACCCTTTAGACAGGAAGTTAGAAGGGCCTTTCTACATACTGGTTATATTCTCAGGCCAGCTAATTATATTGCTGATGTAGCTGCTGCTTCTACTTTCTGGTTGTCCAGTCTTTCAGAGCAGTTTTCTGATGACCCTGTTAGTTCTTATCTTTTTAACTTTGCTTCAGAGTGCAAATTATTTTATTTGTGATGCATGTCTTTAGCTATTATTACCAGGTGGGCCCTGTGTCTTAAATCCTGGAATGCTGATATGGCGTCTAAATCTAGATTTTTGTCTCTTTCCTTTCAAGTAAAGAAGTTATTTGGGTCTGATTTAGATTCTATTATTTCTACTATTACTGGGAGTAATGGAGCTAAAGGAAAATCTAAAGCTCCTAATCATTTTCATTCCATTCGTCAGAATAAAGAACAGAAAACAGACTCCTCTGTTCAAAAGCAAAGTTCCTCTGGTTCAACCTGGAGGCCTTATGCTAATTGGAACAAGTCCAAACAGGGTAAGAAGTCTGTTCCCGCCTCAAACACTGCATGAAGGTGCGCCCCCGATCCAATAGTCCTGGTAGGGCGCAGATTAAATCTTTTTCAGGAGGCTTTGTTTCAGTCTGTCCCAGATGCCTGGGTTCAGAATATTGTTTCTCAGGCTATCGCATTGGATTCCGAACAAGGCCTCTCAGAGGAAGGTTTTTTTCTGTCCAATGTTCCAATTAATCCAGTAAAAGCTCAATATTTTTTTGTTTCGAATCTGTCTCAGATCTGGGAGATATGGGAGTAATTGTTACAGTAAATTTGCAGGAACAGGGGATTGGAATTTATTCAAATCTCTTCATTGTTCCAAAGAAGAAAGGCACTTTCATACCAATTTTGCTGTCTCTGACATGATTGACAGGACTATTCTGCCTTTTGTTCAGCAAGGTCAATTTATGTCCACAAAAGATTTTAAGGATGCTTACACCAGTTTCTGAGGTTTACTTTTCTGGACAAGCATTATCAGTTTGTTACTCTTCTATTTGATTTGGCAAAAGCTCCAATAATATTTACCAAGGTTCTGTGTGCACTTTTGTCTGTAATCAGATCTCAGGGTATTGCAGTGTTTCTTTACCTGGACGATATCTTGGTACTAGCTCCATCTTTTCCTTTTAGCAAAATTGCACATCAAACAACTATTGTTGTTTCTTCAAAGACATGGTTGGAGGATCAATTTGCAGAAGTGTTCTTTAATTCCCCAAACAAGGGTTACTTTCCTAGGTTTCCAAATAGATTCAGTGTCCATTAGTCTTTCTCTAACAGAGCAGAGACGGATGAAATTCCCTTCTGTGGCTCAGAGTATGGACGTTCTAGGTTTCATGATTGCAGCTTCAGATGCAATTCCATTTGCTCAATTTCACATTAGACCTCTTCAGCTTTGTATGCTGCATCAGTGGTGCAGGGATTATATCCAGCTATCTCAAAAGATATTCTTAGATTCCAGTACAAGCCAGTCTCTAACTTGGTGGCTGAATCATCATTTTATTAAAGGGGGCTTCTTTTGCTCAACCTACCTGGTCTGTGATCACCACGGATGCAAGCCTTTCAGGATAGGGAGCTGTTTGGGGGTCTCTGACAGCATGTGGGGGGTTGGGATCCTTGGGAGGCAAGGTTGTCAATCAATATTGTCAAACTCTGTGCAATTTTCAGGGCTCTTCAAGCTTGGCCTGTGTTGAAAAGAGAGTCTTATCTCCATTTCCAGACAGACAATGTCACAGCAGCTCACAATCCCCTAGCTATGATGGAGGTATGTCAAATTCTCTCTTTGGGCAGAAGTCAATTGTTGCCTAATCTCTGCGATTCACATTCCAGGAGTGAACAATTGGGAGGCAAACTTTCTCAGTCGTCAGTCTCTATATCCAGGGGAGTGGTCTCTTCATCAGGATGTGTTCAATCTTATTGTGGATCTTTGGGGTCTACCAAAGATAGATTTGATGGCCTCTCATTGGTTATTTCAGCCTGCCTATCTGTTTCTTCCGTAGGTTCTTCTTTCCAGAGTAATTTCCAAGATAAAGTTAGAGAAGTAATTTTGATTGCCCCAGCATGGTCTCGCAGGATTTGGTATGAAGGGTTTATCTGCCAGTTCCCTGAAAGGGCAGATTCCTGCTCTTTCAGTTTTGTTTAACAGAAAGATTGCTAGCCTTCCTGATGTTCATTGTTTTGTTCAGCCTCTGGTCCGAATTAAACCTGTTGTCAAGCCTATTTTTCCTCCTTTGAATGATAAATCATAACCTAGTGTTAAGCATTTTGCAGGCTCCTCCTTTTGAACCTATGCATAAATTTGACATTAAACTACTTTCATGGAAAGTGTTGTTTCTTGTGGCCATATCTTCTGCTAGAAAAGTTTCTGAAATGAATCGTCTGCTCTTTCTTGTGAGTCACCTTATGATTTTTCATCAGGATAAGGCTGTTTTGAGGAAATTAAATTGTTTGCCTAAGGTTGTTTCTTCATACAACTTTGGTAGAGAGATTGTTGTGTCCTCTTTTTGTCCTAGTCCTAAAAATGCTTCTGAAAGATCTTTGCATTTTCTGGATGTTGCTAGGGCATTGGAATATTATGTTGATGCTACTAAGCGTTTCAGACAAACTTCTAGACTGTTTTTTTTTTTCTAGGACAGGTCAGACGGCATCTATTTCTTTACACTCTTGGTTCAAACTTTTGATTCACAGAGCTTATTTGGAGGCAGATCAGCATCCACCACAGCGGATTACGGCTCATTCTACCAAGTCAGTTGCCACTTTTTGGACTTTCAAGAATGAGGCATCACTTGATTTAAATTTGCAAGGCAGCTACTTGGTCTTCTTTGTATACCTTTACTAAATGTTACCATTTTGACATTTTTGCTTCCTTCTGAAGTAGTCTGGTAGAAAGGTCCTTTAGACAGTTGTCTTAGTTTGATGATAATGTGATTATGCCTGTTTTTTAAGTGCATTATAAAATAAAAATCTTTGAATTGTTATGAATTTAATTTCTCAGTGAAATTTTTTTTTTTCTTCAATACCTCCCTTTGTTATTACTCATGGGAATGCAACAATTTGGGTATTAGTTCCCATGAGTATTGGTTTGTGGACTCTCACCACCTGAATGAAAGAGAACATAATTTATGCTTACCTGATAAATTAATTTCTTTCATGATGGTGAGAGTACACAACCTTTTGTTGTTCTCTTAGGGTTGATTTGTTTTGAGGACATCTTTTTTTCTCTGCTCCTTTTTTGTCTCTTACTCCTTTTTCACCTCACTTGCTTGGCTATACGTTAGACTTAGGTATGTGTGAGGAGGCATGGCTTTTACAGAGGTCTTGGGGTTTGAGAATCTTTGCCGCCTCCTACTGGTAGATAAGTAATTCCCATGAGTAATGGATCGTTGACTCTCACCACCATGAAAGAAATTTAATTTATCAAGTAAGCATAAATTATGTTTTTTATATCCTGGCCTGTTTGTGGCCTTCAGCCACTACTAGAGTTAATCATCCATGTATACTTTAAATATTATTCTAGGCTATAATTTTGTGCTATTGAATTAAAATGACAAGTTGACTAATGTAAGCCAAATATTCTGGTAATTATTAATTACTGGGGGGGGGGGGGAATCGCACTTAAGCAGAAGTATAAATGACTGTGCTCACTTTTTATTCTTTCATAATGTTTTTTTAAAATTAGTAACCTGCCATACTAATGCAAACCTGACATCTCTGCTTTCTCCATAGAATCACATTCAAATAATTCCAGCCAATCAGACAGTGGTCTTTCAGACAACCAATCAACCTGCCATGTTCGTTCTCAGAGCATTGTGAGCTCTATCTTCTCAGAGGCGTGGAAAAGAGGCACACAATTGGAGGAATCCAGCAAGGTAAACGCAGCAACAGCTGCATATCTACACTGTACAGCCTGACAGCATGGCTGTCTGGGCTGCAAATATAACAAGCCACTGGGTTTTCCCGAATTCTTTCCTTTTGCACATCATTATAAATCTAGACTGCCATACCATATTGTAGAGTAAATGTATAGATCATCATCTCTGCACCAATACATTACCATTTGTGCTTTTCTGGCCATTTCATAGGGCAAGTTAACAGTATTTTGGCAAACCCTCATTTAATGAGGGTTCTAAAAATAAATGAAAGCAAACCTAAGATTCTTATTTTGTTTTACTTTTTCTAATGCATTATTACTAGTCTACATTTATAAGATAAGTTTGTTTATCTCACTGTATCTTTAAACTTCTCATTGCCTGGGATTGGATATTCCCTTCTGCAGATCTTGTTGCTCTACTGTCGCCATGCATTATGTTTCACTGCTCGTATTTCTCCTGTTGCCTCATTGTCCCAGGTTCCAAATGTGAAGCCCATCTCTGCTAAGGCCATCAAGCCCACAACGCTTTGTACGGGGCAGTATTAAGGTCAGGGGTAATTTAAAAGCTCTTTAACCTACCTGGATGTTATTAATTGGAATCCTCTAGACTAACTTTCTAAAAAGTCATTAATCTTTTCTTGAAAATATGAATATCCTTTAACACAAGCCTCTGGCTTCTTTATCAAAAACTTTCTTTTCTTGAATGAAAAAAAAGCCAGGGCCTTATTAGGTTTTAAGGTGCCTATATTCAGTATACTTTTCACTGCCAAAGGGGTCCCCAACACATTCCACTGCTAGGATTTGAGGCCCCTGGTGTAGAAGGTGTTGCAGCATGGTTGGATATACATGTCCAAACAACTTGGAATCTTCCCAAAAGCTATGTAATGCTCTAGAACCTGATGAGCTTTGGAGAAAAAAAAATGGTTAACATGGGAAGTTTTTGTTAAAAGTATAATTTACTTTAATTGACCAATAAATAAAACTTCATTCCATGCTGCTCTAGTTGTGTGGGTACTTCACTTTGTAAACTGTATGTCACTAGCAACTATTTTTTAATTTTTTAAATTGTTTCCTATTGGGTCACATTGACTTTCTGTACTTTCTAAAGGCATTAAGCTTCTGCGCTAAGTTGGGGGACCTTCTTTTACAGTATAGGAATTGATGCTATGCCCTGCTTAACTTGCCTTTCTCCACTCATTTGCCTTTTTTCACTCCATACACTTTTGTCCTGATCATGTTTGTTGTCATAATGCATCATCACCATTTTTGCTGTTGTAGTGCTTAGAACTTTGCCTTTGTCTAACATTCTTCTGTAGCTCAAAATATTTAGAACCCTGATCTCTCATTGTTTACTTTTTATTCATCTAAATTATACAGTTCTTCAAGTTCTAAAGTTTTAAATAAATACATTAACATTTTTCCAGTAATGTGCTGCAATAAAAAATAAGATTCATCCAATTTTAATATACCTGCCCTCATGTAACTTCTACTTTCATAATGTCTTGAGACCTCACAACAAGCACCATACTTCTTCTTTAACTGTCTGTCAATCACAACTATTGTAAGTCTGTGGTATTAAGTGTGTTCTGTATTTATTTAATATATTGAAGATCATAACAAATGTATATTTTTCTTTTTTTGTTCTAGGCAAGAATGGAGTCCTTAAGTCGTCCCCTAACTTCTCTAACCCCTCAGCCCCAGGTTATCCAGAACAGAGTTGTTTCTCCACATGCTGCTTCGCAGCCATCACCTCTTGCCCCACCTCCTCCTCCACCTCCTCCCCCACCACCACCGCCTCCTCCTCCACCCCCACCACTTCCTACTCAGTCTAAGAGCCCTTCTGTGTCCCCTCCCATTCTATTTGCTAAATACAGCACTATTACTAGATTACAGAATGCAGCACAGTATCCTGGGCCTCACTTTAAGTCACCCAGCTCAAGCCAAATTGGTTCATATGCCTCACAAAGTGCAAAACCCCAGATGGTGGTCACTCCTAATGGTGGAATACCGCCACCACCTCCACCCCCTCCACCCCCACCACCACCTCCTCCAGGTTCTGCTATGGCAATGTTGAGACCTGCCCTATGTACCCCATCTATGCCTCAGTTTACACCACCCCCACCACCTCTAAAAATTCATCAGGTCCAGCAGACTAACATTGTGCCGACTGCTCAGCCTCCTCCACCTCCTCCTTTGCCCCCTCCTCCACCACCGCCACCACCACCACCCCCTCCTCCATTTCAAGCCCCTATTAAACACACTGTGCCTGTTACTAAACAAACAAACAACGCTCTCCCACCAACATGTGCTGCTTCAGGACCTCCTATTACAGCAACCAAAAAGCAGCTTCATATTACATCTTCCCAAACATATCAACTTCCATCTGTCCCTTTAGCTCCTTCTGGTGCCACTCCACCTCCAACTTTACCCAAACAGCAGAGCTTTTCTGTTAAGCCCCCTTCCTCTCCACAGTCACCCATGCCTTCTGTTAAACAAATTGCTAGTCAGTTTCCACAGCCTCCTTTGTCAGATGTTCTATCACCAAAGCCTTCTGCTCAAACTTCCGTTCCCCAATCTCCACCAGCAGTGAAAGCAAAACCAAAATGGCAGCCATTTTCTGTTCCATCACCTGAATTTCCTCCTCCACCACCTGAGAGCAGTTTAGCACTCCTTCCACCACCACCCCCACCACCACCACCCCCACCACCACCACCACAATCCAGTTCCACTGGTCCACCGCCTTCTCCCACGCCAGAGAAAATGGGTTCTCCAGTTAAAAAGTCAAGCAAGACCTCTAGCCCAGGTGGGAAAAAGCCTCCACCCACTCCACAGCGCAATTCTAGCATTAAATCAAACAGTTCTGCTGAATACTATGAATCCAAGAAATCATCTGTGGATAGCTTAGTGAGTAAATTTGCAGAATCTCCTGGTTCACCATCTAAAGAGTCACTACCCCCACCCTCTGCACCACCAAAGCCGATAAAACTGAACCTTTCAGGTGTAAACTTGCCTATGGTCTTCCAACAAGGAAACCTACAAAACCAGATGCCCAGCATGTTAACTTCCTCAAAGGAACCAGTCACAGAGTTCCCATCACCACCGTCTGATTCTGAATCAGATTTCCCACCTCCACCAGCAGACCTTGAGCTTCTGCCTCCACCACCTGCAGATAATCCTCCAGTTATATTTTCTGGTAACACTTCCCCAAAGGTTGCTGTGGTGAATCCACAACCACAGACATGGTCTAAATCATCTGTAAAGAAGGCACCACCTCCCACCAGGCCAAAACGGAATGACAGCATGAGGTTGATGCAAGCAGAAATAACAGAAGCTGCCCCTCCTGCCAGCCCGCAAGTGCCAACCTCACCTAAGCCCAGCCTAAGTGTACAGCCTGGGTTCCTTGCTGACTTAAACAAGACTCTTCAGCGGAAATCTATCACCAGACATGGCTCATTAACTTCTGCCCGTTTATCAAGACCAGAACCCACTGCCACTATGGATGATATGGTACTTCCACCACCACCACCAGAACTTTTAGGAGATAATCAAAAAGTTAACTGCTATGGAGGCAGCCATTTATCAGGCTATGCAACGTTACGAAGGGGTCCACCTCCTGCTCCACCTAAAAGAGACCAGAATACTAAGCTTTCACGGGACTGGTAACCATTTTACAAAAAAAAAAACTTTGGTTAGTTCTACTCATGGCAGTCTCATGTACTATGAATTTAGGAGCTCCTTGATGAAAAGTCTCCGTATAAAGTTTACCTTGCACCTCAACTCCCTTCAAGTTTGGTAAATGCAGCTGAAGTCACCTCTGGAGATATAGACCCAGTCGCAATACAGACAGGACCAAAATATGTTTCATACTCTGCATTTAAAGGGACCTTTTTGTAGTGTATGTTAGTGTGCAATGTCTCTGCATGTATTCCTACAGTAGGCATATAATTCTGTAATTAAAAATAATAATATAGAGACTGTACAATAAAAGATAACCAGAATGTTTTACTTCACTATGCCTATTTACATGTAACTGGATATTTGTTTATTCTGTAGATTGTGCAGTGACTTGTCCAGCTCTGAGAGTTCACAACTGGAGAAAAAATATGTTGTTGCAAATTTGCAATTATATTTTGCTTTCCATATATTTATTATTTCCACCAGATATATGAAATACTGAAATATGCTTGCTGGCTTTTTTGCACAGAAGGTTTGACATTAGAGCAATGACGGTCTTTTTTTTTGGCTTTGTTTGTTTCACAGTTTAATTCTAATTATTGAAAAATTAATCATTTTCTTATTACCTTAAAATACCACTACTATATGGATTGAGTTTGTCTCATGGGCTAAAAATAATTAAATTCTGGTCTTAACACTATTCAAATGAAAACAAAAAAATCCTAAGAATTACACCAATACATTCTCATGGTGACCTATTTACAATATGTGTGGTATACTGCCTTGTGTATTTTTGGAGTAGGTAAGTGTTTCCTAGAAGTCTTTATGGCATCTTATCTTACTACATATACTGCCATCTATTCCTGCTGGCATAAGTACAGTTATTGCTAGTACAAGGATCCTATCGTGCATGCCCATCTACATATGAGGTTTCCATGGGGCCTGGTTTGTGACTGTGTCTCAGGGACTCTTCACCAGTTCCTGGTTAATTAGCTTACCTTGAGAAAGAAGGAAAAGAATTAATCTGGGATAATACAACTTTTGCTTAATCTTGGATAGTTCTGTGCCTCCCCATGACATTTTTGGTATGCGCCTTTATATTTTGCATGATCATGTTGTATACTATTGTGTGGTTTGTAATACAGGTGCAAATCTCCAGCTTCAATGCCATTTGTCTTGAACAATTTATTGTTAAAACCTTTAGAAAGTCATCTAATAGAATGACCCGAGGAGGCACCTAAACATTATGTAAAGGTCCGAAGTAGATGAGCCCCAAAGAGTACCTGGGATCCAAAGTTGAAGCTCATAACAACATGCTGGTCAAATTCTGAGGTATATATTTATAATAAAACAAATTACAAGGAAGCTTTACAAAGATTCACGTTCATAAACAGAGTGCCCCCCCATGCTAAACTGGCAATCTGGTTGGGTTTGCAGTGCAGTCTCATATGTAGCCTTGTCAGTAAGAGAAAGCAGGATTTGTAGTTACCATTATTCCAGTTCTTTCCACATTAGTAATACTGACATTCTGGGGTAATTATTTATCTCCCGATCGTTCTCTTCTCATATATTGTCTTTTTTTTTTTTTTAGGAAACATTCTACCAAATACAAAAAAGGCACTAGGCAGTATATCCTACCAATCCTGAATTTCATTGTTGCTAAAATCATTGCTTCATCATTTATTTTAAACCTTGTTTTTAATTTTATATTTCATTCTTACATTTGCTTTGTATATTTTTTTATGTAAGATTGCTCTTAGTGTATAATATAGAGCGTGTTTATATCCACTGACTGATTATATAAATAAAAATATCACTGTATGTCAGAAAAATAAGTTAGCAGCTAGGATGTAAAAATGTAAGTCTACTTAATATAAATTTTGGTAAAGCTGTTACTCAAAAGTTGAATTTGTTTCACAGTCAAAGACTAGTTAAAATTTCAAGCGTTATGTGCCTGTAGGTATACAGGGGTGTGTTGTGTGTGTACATATAGCTGCATATTAGTGTGGCTGTAATTTACGTTGGACAGAGTTTAATGTTAAACCTTGTTTTTCATGTTTCTAACTTTGGGTTGCGTGAACAAATTTCTGTGAAAGGTTTGTGGGTACACTCAGCGACTAGAAATTATGAAAAATTATTTTAAATTGTTTTAATATATTTGAAATTATCAAGGGTTTAAAAAAAAAGGCAATTTTCCCTATCTCAACATTGAAAATGAAAACCTCAATAACAATCTTTTTAAAGTTTGGCATGCTGGTAGATTTTATTGTCTAGTAGGTGCTAATTTTGATTGCTGAAAAGATTAATTGATTGAAAGTAGTCTGTAAAGTTGCCTTATTTTGATATATTTTTCAGTTATGCTCAGCAAACACAATACGGTAAGATATGCTCAGTAGTAATTTGGCATCAGAGGTTTGGGGTAATTGTAGTCCAAGATTATGAGTCTGTATGGTACTTATTTCCAGAAGCACAGTGATAACCTGCTGCACATACTACACATACACAAACCACAGAAACACTGCACACAATACACAAATACCACAGAAACACAACACACTGCACCAACACACGCACACCACAGAAACACAACACACTGCACCAACGCACACAACACAGAGACACTGCACCAACACACGCACACCACAGAAACACAACACACTGCACCAACACACGCACACCACAGAAACACAACACACTGCACCAACACACGCACACCACAGAAACACAACACACTGCACCAACACACGCACACCACAGAAACACAACACACTGCACCAACACACGCACACCACAGAAACACAACACACTGCACCAACACACGCACACCACAGAAACACAACACACTGCACCAACACACGCACACCACAGAAACACAACACACTGCACCAACACACGCACACCACAGAAACACAACACACTGCACCAACACACGCACACCACGGAAACACAACACACTGCACCAACACACGCACACCACGGAAACACAACACACTGCACCAACACACGCACACCACGGAAACACAACACACTGCACCAACGCACACAACACAGAAACACTGCACGCAATACACAAACACCACAGAAACACAACACACTGCACCAACACACGCACACCACAGAAACATTGCACCAACACACGCACACCACAGAAACACAACACACTGCACCAACGCACACAACACAGAAACACTGCACGCAATACACAAACACCACAGAAACACAACACACTGCACCAACACACGCACACCACAGAAACACAACACACTGCACCAACGCACACAACACAGAAACACTGCACGCAATACACAAACACCACAGAAACACAACACACTGCACCAACACACGCAAACCACAGAAACACAACACACTGCACCAACGCACACAACACAGAAACACTGCACGCAATACACAAACACCACAGAAACACAACACACTGCACCAACACACACAACATAGAAACACTGCACCAACACACACAGCACAGAAACACTGCACCAACACACGCACACCACAGAAACACTGCACGCAATACACAAACACCACAGAAACACAACACACTGCACCAACACACACAGAAACACTGCACCAACACACGCACACTACAGAAACACTGTACGCAATACACAAACACCACAGAAACACAACACACTGCACCAACACACACAACATAGAAACACTGCACCAGCACACACAACACAGAAACACTGCACCAACACACGCACACTACAGAAACACAACGCACTGTACCAACGCACACAACATAGAGACACTGCACCAACACACGCACACCACAGAAACACAACACAGAAACATTACACACACAACACAGAGACACTGCACCAACACACGCACACCACAGAAACACAACACACTACACCATTACACAGAAACACTTTAACACACACACACCACAGAAACATTACACACTCAACACACAACACAAAAACACTGCACCAATACACACACCACAGAAACACAATATGCTACACCAACACACACACCACAGAAACATACACACCAACATGCACACACCACAGAAACACAACACACTACATCAATACACACCACAGAAACGCTGCACTAAACAAATACACATCACAGAACACACTATAGATACCATGCACACACACCATAGCTGCAATGTACACTCTACACAAACACACCACATATCTCGTAATAAACTGCTTTTTTTGCAATTCCATGAAAGACCTGCTGAGTGCATTCATTGATAGTGTTGTGTGTGTGTATATGTATGTATTTGTGTGTATATGTATGTATTTGTGTGTATATGTATGTATGTGTGTGTATATGTATGTATGTGTGTATATGTATGTATTTGTTTGTATATGTATGTATTTGTGTGTATATGTATGTATGTGTGTGTATATGTATGTATGTGTGTGTATATGTATGTATGTGTGTGTATATGTATGTATTTGTGTGTATATGTATGTATGTGTGTGTATATGTATGTATGTGTGTGTATATGTATGTATTTGTTTGTATATGTATGTATTTGTGTGTATATGTATGTATGTGGGGCTATATATATATAATTAATTTAAACTTTGCATCTATATGAATATACTTTAATATTATTTACAAACAAATTGGACTTGAACACTTTTTTGCTAGAGGTCTAGTAAAGAGTAAAACCCATGTGGTTGTTTTTAGTTATTGGGTATAATTTTATGCCCCATAAAAGTGATTATAAGGTCAAAACTGAAACGTGCATGAAAGCATTTTAGTTTTATGTAGTATCCTGTTAGCATTATACTTCCATTAGCAAAATGCTTCTAGTAAAAGTTCTTATTCTTTCACTCACACACACGCTATGTGTGACTAGAGGATCAGGATTTAAAGGGACAGTCTAGTCCAAAATAAACTTTCATGATTCAGATAAGGCATGTCATTTTAAACAACTTTCCAATTTACTTTTATCACCAATTTTGCTTTGTTCTTTTGGTATTCTTAGTTGAAAGCTAAACTTAGGAGGTTCATATATATTTTTTTTTAGACCTTGAAGGCTGCATCTTATCTGAATGCATTTTGACAGTTGTTCATCGCTGGAGGGCATTAGTTCATGTGTGTCATATAGATGCACGTGGAGTTACCTAGGAGTCAGCACTGATTGGCTAAAATGCAAGTCTGTCAAAAGAAATGAAATAAGGGGGCAGTTTGCAGAGGCTTAGATACAAGGTAATCACAGAGGTAAAACGTGTATTTATATAACTGTGTTGGTTTTGCAAAACTAGGTAATGGGTAATAAAGGGATTATATATCTTTTAAAACAATAAAAAAATGTATTGTTTAAATAGATAGACTACCTAGGTTTAGTTTTCAACTAAGAATACCAAGAGAACAAAGCAAATTTGATGATAAAAGTAAATTAGAAATTAGTTTAAAATTACATGCCCTATCTGAATCATTAAAGTTTAATTTCGACTTCACTATCCCCTTGAAGAAAAAAATTGGGTTTAGTATCCCTTTAAATGCTGTGAGAGGAAACATATTTCTTAAGTTCCTGCAGCGAATTCTGACATTTCTTAAAAGTTCATAAGAGTTTTTACACTTTTTTTCCATTTAAATATTCTTCTCTCTCTCTCTAGATGTTCAGATTTTTTTGGAATGTGGAAGTTCTTTCATTTTCAGAAACCCCTTGGATCTAAATTTAAATTCCTTGACTTTTGCTACATCATTACTTTTTCTAAACAAAACAAAAAAAGCTTGTAAATTTCTTGCTGTTGACATTTTAAACAACTTTTTGAGGGGCTTTGGGCTCAGTTGAATGCTGTACATTCCTCTTTTTCATATTCTGATGTTTCAGCAAGATTATTGTGATCTCCTCTTTTCTTTCCCCTATTAATTTTTGCAACACAAATTCTGAAATGTGTATTACTTCATTCTGTTCTAATATTCATAATACTATGTAGCCTATTATTTACACACTAAGATTACAAGTGGAGTAATATTAATATTGTGTGCCTGCACATTGTGGCTACCATCTGTTTAGCATGCCCTATACTTTCAAGGGATAGTGTGGCCACACTATACATCAATCATAATAGCACTAAAAAAGTTAGTTATATTCCTATTCTATTACCACTGCTGATATGTTTCAGGACTGGTTTGACAGTCTGCTACTTAACTGATAGTGTACAAGTGTCTATGTTTTATATTTTTTTAATACAGACACTCTAATCTAGCTTATGGGCTTTATCTAAATATGTATATGTGTTTATATGGCCCTGGGACAGATACTCACTATTCCCCTTGCTTTTTGCACGCAAAAATAATTTCTTTTGTTTGCATGCAGTGGGTCTCGATGCTTAAATTCACTATTTGGGTTAGCGTGCCCTAGTACAATGCACATCAGGTTAGCGTAGTCTAATCTTAGCCTCATAGATAGGTTAGTTGATCCGTCAGAATAGTGCACGTTAGTTTCCGCACGCTGTTATCATATGCATGTCGGATTACCGCACGTCTCTCGGATGTGCACACGTCGGATAATGGGGCAATGTATTTCACTATAAAATGTTAACTATTTTCTTCTTAAAACGGAGAAAGTCCACAGCTTCATTCATTACTTTTGGGAAATACAGAACCTGGCCACCAGGAGGAGGCAACGACACCCCAGCCAAAGACTTAAATACCTCCCCCACCCCTCATTTCCCAGTCATTATTTGCCTTTCATCACAGGAGGTTGGCAGAGAAGTGTCGGAAGATTACGGAGTAGTCTCTTATGAAGGGTAGTACTCTTCGAAATGGGACGGGAGTTTTAAGTAGTCCTGTCAGTTTCTCAGTGAGAGCATGGATGAAAGTTAGAGTCCGGAGATGCAGGGAGAGTCTTCCATCCCGACTCATATTAACAGCTCCATAAGCAATCAGCGTTGATGAGTTTCGCTGCCTACTTTCTTCACTAAATTCTATGTCAGAAGTGATGCTACTATCTTTCAAACTTGAAGGACCGTGTTACTGTTCCACGGCATAGATTCCGGTAAGATCGTTTCATTTTCCTTTCACTATGGGAATATAATGTAATAATAGAACACAGGGTCTCAGTGCAACTCCTTTATCCTTATGGAATCTAAGATTAATATCTCCTGAGGGGGGTTATTGAACAGTGGGGAAATTTAATCATATTTGTTATGTGATTCTGTCTGCTTATGTGTAGTAATGTAGGGGCTCATGGCTTTTTACGGAACGTACAGGTTTTTAGAGCTACGCAGTTCTTGATGGGACTGGCGCACTTTTCCTTGGCCTGCGGGTTGCACCTTGTGACCGGGTGGGGTTACATTTTTGTTCTCCATTTCTATATTCTTTACTGAGTGTCTGGAGAGGGTCTGTTCTCTAATCGTCTGGGTCATAGGAGGTGGTGAGTGCCCCAGCTATTGGGGGTGTGAGGTGCCAGTTATTTTTGTCCAAATTTGTCTGGTCGAGTTATGGAGGATTTGTTTTTCTGAGGTGGATTTCGCTGACTCAGATTCTGTTTCCTGCTTAGATTCTATGGAGGCCCGGGTAATCCAGCCCAATCAATTATGTTCTATATGCCGTAATAGTGCTTTTTTTCTCACTCTGGGGAGAGATTAGATACCACTGAGCCGTCCGCCTCTGAGGATTATGTGTCCCGTGAGGCGCGTTCCCTGGAATTTTCTGTTCCTACACAAGCAGTTGTCCCAAATTCCATTACCCCTTCTCTGGAAGGTGCTTTCTTTCCACCAGAGGTTGCTGCTCGGTTTTGCATGGCCATATTAGTGGCGTTGGTGCATTTACAGCTTCTTTAGGGCCAGCGAAGAGCTTATCCGTGTCCTCTTTACCTGGCGGGTCTTTCCTCTGGGGGAGCGGTTCCCTCTGAGGCTTCAGAGGGACAGCTGGCAGGATTGGGGCCTTCAAATGCCCTGCCGGAGATGAGTTTTGCTTTTAGATTCAGTCTGACGCGCCTGTGTGTACTGCTGAGGCAGGTACTGGAGGCTTGGGAGGATTTTGGTCTTCATTTGCCTCCGGATCCTCAATCTTCTGATTCTGATGGCGAACACTAGACGAGTGGAGGGATGTGGATCATACTCCCGATTGTCCTTTGCTTGTGTATCTAATCCCAGTTCTGAGCCCTTAAAGGAATCAGGTCTCTCACAGGCTGGCCCTGTTAGTGTTTCTATTTCTTTTCTTGGCGTTCACCTGCGGGTGCGGCCTACTTCTTTTGACCCGGTTCTGATGTGTTTTCTTTTTTTTGCAAAGCTTGAAACTGTTGTAGCCTTTTCCTTTTAGGAAAAAAATCTCTTCTCTGGTATTTTGATGCTAGCGATTTTATGGTCCAGTGGAAGTCGGAAAAAAAAAAAGTTAAGAGACGATGTTTAAGCCTCAGAGCTTATTTGTCTGTCATTTGTCTGTTTGTTTAGTCTAGCCCTGCTAGGGTTTAGAACTTTCAGTTAGCCCTTGAATGGTTCAGCTGTACCCTAGTCAGCAGGATGGTCCTGGTTTGGTACTAGTTCACTCTGTTCTTTTAAGGTTATATCGGACATTTTGTATACTTGGCAACTGGCTGGTCCTGTTTGGGTACTAAGTTGGCTTGTTGCGAGGTTGTTTTTTCTTGTTTCTACAAGTTATAGGAGGCCCTACTATCCTAAATATCAGGCTGGCCCTACTTTATTTCATCTTGGTGGGGCGTCCAAAATGTTTTTCTTGCATGGCCTTACCTGACATTTAAGTATTTGATACTAGTGTTTTGTCCCTGCATAGCTTGCATGGTTTCCTGGTGTAGTTCCTGAGGTCCTTTGCACAGGAGCTAGAGTCGGATCACTACATGGAGATTTTCAGTACCTGGTAAAGAGGGCGATTATTCCCCCCTATTGGTACTACTTATGGATGGGATTGTCCGATTTTAAGATCTCTTTTGCCAGTGTTTCTCTCCTGTTTTTTGAGGATTGCTGTGTTTTTTGCTTCCCCCTGCCTTTTGGGGTAGTACTTTTAGGCATCTGGTTGCAGAGACTCGGTTCTTGCAGTATCCTCTTTTTGATCCTATATACTTGGGGATCTGGGGGATTGTTATGCAGTCTCTCTTCTCATCAACCAATAGGAGTTTTAGGATGCTCGTTCATTCGCTAATTCCTTGAGCTGTAGGTTGTCTGTGGGTTGATCCAGACTGGATCTTTAGAGATTGACCTGTTCTCTCTATTATTGAGTTCTGATCTCTTTTGGGTCCTTCCTTTGTCTTCGGACTTGGTGGGTGTTATCTTGTAAGCATTTGGGGCTGCATGGACAGCCACTGGGATACTTTATGAGTGATTAGAGTTCAAGACCCCATGGGAGTATGGAATGCATCAACTGTGGTGCAAGTTTCTTTTCCAGGTAACTTTGTGGTTGTTCCGCAAGGTTTTTTGTACTTGATCCGGCACCTGGTTTTTGGGGGTCCGTTTTTTTAACCTCGTCCTTGTCTTTGATTTGGCATTTTGGTTACTCTGGTTCCAGATTTTAATAGTCTAGGATCTGTCTGTGATTATTTTCCCAGTCCTGGGGAAATCTCCTTGTTCCTACTAGGGCGGTTCTTTTTATCTCTTGCGGAAAAATGGAGGAAGTTTTTCCTGGGAATTTCTTTACTGGAATAGTCCTGGTTTTCTTCTATTTTGAAGGATCTGGTCTACTGCACCTATCCAGTTGCCTCCTCCTGAGGTAGTTTTCCTCATCTGACTCTAGGAGTTCAGTGGGTCAAGGGTTTCTCTTCGGGTTTCTAAGGGTTAATGAGGATAGGTATCCTGGATCTCGATTTAGTCTCTCTGGGTGTCGGTACCTCCTTCCTGTTTCTTTTCCTTAGGAACTTGTGGTTGGAGATTTATTATCTGATCTCTTGGCCTTGTCGATGCAGTGATCTTTTAATCTCTCTTGTCCTTGGGATCTTCAGGGATTGTTTCTGGAGGTTTTTTCGGACCACCTTATCTGATTCTTCCCTTTTTTTCAAGTTAGGGAGAATATAGTGTGGGAGTTTGTTTGTTGTTTCCCTTGCCATTGTTCATGGAGAGGTTTTTTATTTGTGTGCTTTTGGAGAGTGGGACTTTTGTCTCCTCAGAGGCTATTGTGCTCAGTGGAGTCTAGAATTTAGAGTGATCTCTAAACTGGGATCGCTATAGTTCTAATTGATGGGCAGTTACCTGTCCTCTTTCCATATTTTTGTACTTCCTGCTTCTGTTGAAGTAGTTTTTTGTTTCTTGTCGGGAATCTGGGTTCTGTCAGGCTGTGGTGCCCTCAGAATGGGCCACCTTTTTTGTTCCCGCTCGTTTTGCATTCAGTGTACTCTATAAGCTAGGGTATTGATTTCCCAAAATTAATTAATGCAGCTGTGGACTCCCCCCCGTTTTAAGAAGAAAATTATGCTTACCTGATAATTTTTTTTTTCTTCTGAACAGGGAGAGTCCACAGCTCCCTGCCCATTTTTTTTCTTCGGGCGGCCTTAAATTCTTTTTTATTCGTTCTTCTGGCACCTTATTTCACCCTGATATTTCTCCTACTGTTACTTTTTCACTTGTCAGAATGACTGGGGGATGAGGGAAGTGGGGGGGGGGGTATTTAAGCCTTTGGCTGGGGTGTCTTTGCCTCCTCCTGGTGGCCAGGTTCTGTATATCCCAAAAGTAATGAATGCAGCTGTGGACTTTCCCCGTTCAGAAGAAAAGAAAATTATCAGGTAAGCATAATTTAAATTTTTATGCACGTTGACAGTTAATGCTTACCAAGGCTGCATTTGCTTAGCGCTTTAATGTCCTTGCAATACTATATAAAGGGGCATATTTTTACGTTACTCAAAAAGCTTGCCTTAAGGGGTTAATAATATAGTGCTTATGGCATTAATTTGTTTTTTGCCTTAATGTAGCAGCACCAATCTGTCCCTAAAACAACCATAGGAACACCTTTTTTATTAATATTACGTGTGCTTATTGTAAAGCAACTGAACTACCTTCTTCAGCTCATTTATGTCCATGTTTAGTTTTGTTATTTCATACTAATCAATCTAATAATGTTTCTATGTGTAATAACACACCTACTGTCTGTTCCTTGCAGGTAGATGCATACAGAGTACCTCCAGCAATGAACAAATTCATAACCATCGCAATAACGAAGGCATTGGCTGCTCTACCTCCTTTAAATAAGCAAAAAAGGCCAGTTCCAGTAATATACACACACCAGCCACTTTATTAGGCCCTTTTGCCTTCAGAACTACCTTAATTCTTGGTGGCATAGATTCCACAAGGTGCTGGAAACATTCCTCAGAGATTTTGGTCCATATTGACCTGATAGATTTGTCAGCTGCACATCCATGATGTGAATCTCCCATTCCACCACATCCCAAAGGTGCTATTTTGCATTGAGATCTGGTGACTGTGGAGGCCATTGGCGTACAGTGAACTCATTATCATGTTCAAGAAACCAGTTTGAGATGATTTGAGCTTTGTGGCATTGTGCATTATCCTGCTGGAAGTAGCCATCAGAAGATGGGTACACTGTAGTCCTAAAGCAGGGGTGTCCAAACTTTGCTCTCCAGAGGTTTTGGAACTACATTTCCCATGATGCTCAGCCAGCATTTTATCTAGCTGAGCATCATGGGAAATGTAGTTCCAAAACCTCTGGAGAGCAAAGTTTGGACACCCCTGTCCTAAAGGAATTGGACATGGTCAGCAACAATACTCAGGTAGGCCATGGTGTTTAAACAATGCTCAATTGGTACTAAGGGGCACAAAGTGTGCCAAGAAAATATCCACCACATCATTACACCACCACCAGCCTGAACCGTTGATATAAGGCAGGATGTATCCATACTTTCATGTTGTTTACGCCAAATTCCGACCCTACCATCTGAATGTCGCTGCTGAAATAGAGACTCATCAGACCAGGCAACATTTTTCCAATCTTCTATTGTCCAATTTTGGTGAGCCTGTACGAATTGTAGCCTCAGTTTACTGTTCTTAGCTGACAGGAGTGGCACCCGGTGTGGCCATCTGCTTTGTGTTGTGCGTTTAGAGATGGTATTCTGCATACCTTGGTTGTAACGAGTGGTTATTTGAGTTACTGTTGCCTTTCTATCATCTCGAACCAGTCTGCCCATTCTCTGACATCAACAAGGCATTGTTGTCCACACAACTGCCGCTCACTGGATATTTTCTCTTTTTTGGACCATTCTCTGTAAACCCTAGAGATGGTTGTCCATGAATATCCCAGTTGATCAGCAGTTTTTTAAATACTCAGACCAGCCCATCTGGCACCAACAACCATGCCACGTTCAAAGTCACTTAAATCCCCTTTCTTCCCCATTCTGATGCTCGTTTTGAACTTCAAGTTGTCTTCACCACTTCTAGATGCCTAAATGCATTAAGTTGCTGCCATGTGATTGGCTGATTAGCAATTTGTGTTGAACAACAAGAGAGAAAACTCCCTTAAGGTGGCTCCAGGCATACACTGGAAAAGGACCTTAAAGTATCCACACTTCAGTTGAAATAAATATAAGAATCCTGGACAAGCACACACTGTGTATGGGAATTGCGTGAGTAAATATATAAAGCACAATATGGTGTGGGGAATGTATCATCTACCCTTGATGAGGGCGGACTAGCAGCTTCATCTCGTTACCGTGAGGATCTCTCATCCAAAAGCCTCCTGTTGCACAGTCTGTAGTTGCTACGCTGTACGACCCCCTGTATCCTTTCTGCGTTGCGCTGTGTGGTGCCGCTTACAACAAGCAGCAGACTCCTCAACGCACCACTCTCCCACAGTGTGTCACCAGTGATAAGATTTGACCGCCCACTGTTTCCTCCAATCAGGTGCAGGCTAGCCGACCAGTGAAATCCCGGCTTAATTTGAAAGACCGAGCACCGAAGCTCAAGCTGGTTGAAAAGTATATCATAGGAGAATGAAAATACCAGCACACTTCATAAACCAATGCTCCTTTATTTGAGGGTAAAAGCACTAAACAATAAAAGCAATAGGTATAGGCATGCCTAGCAAACCATCTTACGTGTTTCAGCTATTATAGCCTTAATCATCTATGATTAAGGCTATAATAGCCGAAACGCTTAAGACGCTTTGCTAGGTATGCCTATACCTATTGCTTTTATTGTTTGATGCTTTTGCCCTCAAATAAAGGAGCATTGGTTTATGAAGCTCACTGGTATTTTCGTTCTTCTATAGCAATTTGTGTTACCAAGCAATTGTACAGGTGTACTTAATAAAGTGGCCGGTGAGTGTATTTCCTGATCTAAAGAATACTGAAGTATCTTCAAACAATGAGGTTTCCTCTGAGAGTGTGGCTCCCTCATCTGACGTAGAACCTGATAATTCCTCCTTGCAGAAAAGGTGAACATACAGACTGCACAAGGAGACTGAGTGTGCGAAAAGCGAAGGGGTCTAAAAAAAAAAAAAAAAGACATGTCAAATAGCGTACTTACTAGTAGATGATTTAAAGGTACAAAAAAAGCAAATTCGCTCTACAAGCAAGGGCACAAAACAAATGCAGACATGCTCATAAGCTGGAATGCAGTAAAAATTATGCGGGCTAACAAGAAACAAGCGCAAAAGAAAACCAACATTCACTAATAAAAATAATACATAACGCATCTCTAAGCCTGCATAGGGTGACAATAAGGTACTTGTATAATCCTGCCATATACAATGCCTGACATAATGGTCCCCAATCTATAATATACCAAAAAGTGAGTACCTTCTAATAGCCTACAGGTTAAGCAGGTGCCAAACAACCACCCCAACACTTAACTGATAGGCACCTACACTATTGAACTTACCATAAGCAGAGGAGAATTGCTTCCAGTATATAGCCAATCCAGTGCTGTACGTATGACAGCAGAGGATCTAAATATGTGGAGTATGTTTAACCAACAGGAGGTGGCTAGGGACCAGTCATTGTGGTAGGCCTGTGACTAACTCACATTTTGTGCCACTACCCATAGTCCAAAGACTTTCCTGTGTCTAAAATGTAGTTCTATGAGAAGAAACTTTGACTCAAATAAGTCTAAAAACCCTTCTCACAAACATCTGGAGCACCTCCCTTTTTCACCTTCCCCCTGCGAAGGCAAAGACAAGACTAGTTTCCAGTAAGGTGGGAGGAGTTTAAGGGCTCTGATTTTTTAGATCTTTGCTTCCTCCTAGTGACCAGGAGTATAATTCCCAAGAGGAATGGATCATGGACACCACCTTTATGAAAATAATGTAGGAAAGGAAAAAGCAGGGAAAATAAGGTGCAAACTAGAACTGCTGCCAGAAAATAAATTACTTCATATAATGGAAAATGGGTGGGTTTTTGAAAAGGCACCTTATTTCCAGACATTGCTGCCTGTAGGACTTTCCTTCCAAAAGGATGACCATGTTGCTGCCTTGCAAATTTGTTCAATGAAAGCCTCATTTTGAAAGCCCAGGAAGCGGAAAATGATCTAGAATGGGCTGTAATGTGTATTGGGGGAGACTTACCCACCTCCAAGTAAGCCTTTGTGAATCAACAGTTTTAGCCAAGAAGCTAAAGTAACGGCTGTGGCCTTTGCGTGGACCCGAGAAATTAATAAACAAATTAGAGGATTGTCTAAAATCCTTTGTAGCTTGTAAGTAGAATTTGAATGCCCTCAATACATCTAAATTATATAGGAGCCTTTAATTAGAACAAAGACAAGGAACTAAAATTCAGCACTCTCATATACACATTTAAAGAAACAGAGATATAAATATCTCAAGGTATCAACCTAAGTATTAAGATAAATAGAGCTAAGTGTGGAGCCAGGTGGAAACCCAGAATAAAGACTTGACAACTAGCATGCTTGCAAGGCACTCATAATTTTATTATTTACAAAAAGCAACAACATTCTTAGTAAAGGTCATGTGACCATAAAGGTAATTTGAAACAAAATTTAATCAAAAAATATGAGCTAAAAAGCTAAGTGAGACGTCTCATAGGAAAATAAAGTGGCTAAATATAATAGTGACAACCCCAAAAGAAAGAGTAATATGAGGGTAATGTTGTCATAATAATATAATGAGGATCTATGCAGTTCACTTAAACATTGAGCCAGAATAATACAATCACAAGAATACTTTAGAATGCATATTTTTCAATTTGGAGTGAAATATAAACACAGGAAAAAGCTTTGCACAATCATATGCAGCATGCAACTATACCAAGTCTTAAAACACAACACCAACATCAGAGGACAGTCCCAAAGTTAAGGGTCAATACTGTCATGATATAAATATAGGATCTATGTGTTTTAAATATGGGTATTGTATAGTAAATTTTGCATAACTTCTGACAAACAGGATATTAGTAAAGCAGCAGCATTTAGCATGAATACATCACAATTTAAAGGAAGTCCTTCCAAATCTGTTGAAAACAGGCATCCACTTGTATTGCTGGAGGAAAAAATGAAGTAAGTTTCTGCTGCCTTTAAAGAACAACACAGTCATAGCATGCACTTACAGCCTTTGCGATGTAAATCAAGAACAGAATCCTTGGTAAGAAGCTGCAAATCCGGTGAATGTTCCTGTGTTGCACAAGATGCAAAACAAAGTAATAAATCACTCCAGCAAGCTGCAATTCTTTGAGGTGTAGTAGGAATTTCCAAAAGACAGGTGTCTCATCAAAGCAATCAGCTGTTACAACTACCTACACGTGTTTCATCCCAATGAGTAGCAGGGACTCCTCAGGGCTAACTTCATCAACCTAAACTCTGCCTTATATAGGCCATATTGGGACACGCCTCTGGGAGTTTCAAAAAACAAAAGGTGTACATATACAAAGTAACATTTCATATATAAAATATATTAACAAAATAATAATATTAATTCAAAAATAAAAAACATGGTACTCAGATGCGCATGCAATTCGTTAAAATATAACTAACAGCCGAACTGAGAAAAATGAGAGCTCCCCCAACAATGAATTGGACACATAGGGAGGGTCAGAAAGTTACACCTAACAAGACAGTTTGTTATTTTTCTAATTCCTATAAAGGCTAAATTATAAGGAAAGGGTTAAAGTATTCTAAGTCTGAAATTAAGTAGATTTAGAAACTTCCATTGTTAAAAGTTTCTTATAGAGACAAGACCGGGATCGAACCTGTGACCTCAAATCTACTATAAACTAAAAGTCAAATTAAACTAGTATTAACCCACTACTCTAAACGCTATAACCTATATATAATGAAGATCCAACCATTGTAGATCTACAACCTTTAAAGTTAAATATACTTATTATCCCAATGTATAACAACTGCATTTAAGTATTCTTAAAAATATTATTAACAGTTGAAAATTTGGAGCTAAACTAGTTATAATGATAGCAAAACAAAGTCATATTAGTTCAATTACTATTTTATATTGAACATAAGGGATCGAACCCAGGGTCTAAAGGGTCTATATATCTTAATGGCTAAGAAAAGCCACAGTCCTAATCCACTAGCCTAAAGGCACAGTCTAGAACAATAAACAAACTTTATAGAAATGATGCAAACTCGAGTTTTTCATTTAACCCAAATGGGGCACAAGTATGTAAGCGATAAATCCAACCAGTTTCCTTCTGGAGAAGACATTTGTCCTGATCACCTCCTCTCTTATGTGACAAACCAGTATCAATTCCTATGAACTTTAATAGTTCAAAATCTGAATTGTGACACATCTGAAAATGACGTGCAACACTGCTAGTATCTTTGTTATTTTTCACGTCGTCTCGATGTTCTCTCACCCTGTCGAGAAATTGGCGCTTCGTCTTCCCTACGTAGAACATAGGGCAAGGACAGTATAGCAAATAAATTACCCCAAAAGTTTGACAATTGATTGGGTAATTAATGCGATACACTTTGCCACCTGTAGTAAAGGTTTCAGTCCTTGTAATAAAACTGCAAGAAACACACTTTCCACAAGGATAACTACCCTTGTGTGATTGGTGTATAGTGAGCCAATTCTGTTTTGGAGTTTTAACAAAGTGACTTCTGACCAAGCAGTCTTTCAAGCTCATAGCTTTTCTAGCGGTAAGTAGGGGACAATCACCTACTTTTCCTGCCAGTTTTTTGTCTGCAAGTAAGAAATGCCAATTTTTACTTAAGATAGAACGAATTTTGTCCCAGTGAGAGTTAAATTGTGTGATAAATCTGACATGGGTATTTTCCAAGATCTTTTCATTTTTTGAGAAGAGAATTGTTTCTCTTTTCATCTTTCTTACTCTACTGAGTGAACTCAGGACCAATTATTTGGAATACCCGCGAGCCAAAAATCTTTCATCCTTATCGCATGACCCTTAACTTTGGGACTGTCCTCTGATGTTGGTGTTGTGTTTTAATACTTGGTATAGTTGCATGCTGCATATGATTGTGCAAAGCTTTTTCCTGTGTTTATATTTCACTCCAAATTGAAAAATATGCATTCTAAAGTATTCTTGTGATTGTATTATTCTGGCTCAATGTTTAAGTGAACTGCATAGATCCTCATTATATTATTATGACAACATTACCCTCATATTACTCTTTCTTTTGGGGTTGTCCTCTAATAGGGGTGTTGCATTGTCACTATTATATTTAGCCACTTTATTTTCCTATGAGACGTCTCACTTAGCTTTTTAGCTCATATTTTTTTATTAAATTTTGTTTCAAATTACCTTTATGGTCACATGACCTTTACTAAGAATTTTGTTGCTTTTTGTAAATAATACAATTATGAGTGCCTTGCAAGCATGCTAGTTGTCAAGTCTTTATTCTGGGTTTCCACCTGGCTCCACACTTAGCTCTATTTATCTTAATACTTAGGTTGATACCTTGAGATATTTATATCTCTGTCTCTTTAAATGTGTATATGAGAGTGCTGAATTCCCTATCTTTTTATAAGGACTACTTCTCCTTATTTTCTCCCTATTTATAATTGTTTGCAATACTTATATAGGGTCTGCACCTCTAGTTTGATATTACTACACAGAGCTAAAATATTGGTAAATGGCTCCCTTATCTCCATTTTCTAAGGAACTAGAATCTCCTGATTGATGTTATTAGAAGAAACCATCTTTGGTAAAAAGTCAAATGTAGTCCTTAAGATCGCCTTATCCTGGTGAAAAACAAGATAAAGAAGCCTTGTAGAACTTCCCCTGTCAAATCCTGGCAAAGCATAACTAAATGATTGGTGTAAGGGCCTGGAAGTCAGGCATTAAATGCAAAACAGGCTTGTCCAGGGCCGGACTGGGAAATCAGACCGGCCCTGGAAATTTGTATAGACCGGCCCAGCCACGCCCCCTCCAACCCAGCCACGCCCCCTCCAACTCAGCCACGCCCCCTCCAACCCAGCCCATACAAATTCTGAAACTTGCCACTCAGAAATAATGCTGCAGTGCTCCAGTCTCAAGCAAGCTATGCTAAGGAACATTCAGTTTCATAATAGCATGCAGGCCCCTGGCCTGAGGAGTAAATTATTGAGAAGCTGCAATGACACAAAGAATTAAGAAAAGAAAATATGGCAGGCTGTTTTATATAGCATGGCATCTACACTACACTTCATGCATATTACATATATTCATTATTTATGGTGGAGATATATTTATTCATAGTGTTTTTACTTTGAGCATTTTTGCAAAAGCAGGTGTTGGGCTACATTCCCTAGATTATCTAGAGAATTTAGCCCAACACCTGCTTTTGCAAAAATGCTCTCCAAGTAAAAACACTCTGAATAAATATATCTCCATTCTCCACCATAATGAATATATATGCATGAAGTGTAGATGCCATGCTTATATAAAACAGTCTGCTATATTTTTAAATTTTTGACACGGTCAATATTATGTCTTCTTCTACTGGACTTCACAGTTCACACTCAGTCTAATCTCAGTCACTAATTTGTATCACAAAATCTGTTCACAACAGTCAACTTCACAATAATAATTAATATAAAAAAAACATATACTACATACATGATGATGATGATGATCTGACTGTTGAACCGTCCAATAACCGAATAATGATGTGTTTGTGCCTGTCCTCCTGCTGCCTGCCTCTGCAGTGACCAGTCTGCTCTGCTTGCCAATGCCTGCTGCCCAAATTTGCAGCTGGTCCCGCCGTCTCTTGACTTCAGTTCAGACTTCAGAGACACAGTGTCCCTGCTGTGCTGGCTCTGCTCTCCCAGTCTCCCTCACACTCCAGTGTCACACGTAACCCCACATGGCCTGCTTGAGCTCAGTGCTCACTGACGCTGCAACGCTCCCAGTTTGAGGCTCCCGCTCCCTCCACTATGACACGTGGTGCGGTGGTGAATAGCAACAGTGACATCACAGCGCCGGACCGCCTCACCTGACCCGGCCCGCATATGAGGATTCCTGAATCCTCTTGAGACTGAGTCCTCCGGCTCCTCCTCCCTGGCCCTCAGTGAGTGACACAGACACACTGCTGTTAGACAGACTGAGACTGAGCCTGTGACTGTGTGAGAGACAGACACAGACTCAATCACTGTCTGAGTAAAGTTAACCATTAAATTATGAATTATATGATCATGAAATGATAGATTTGCTCAGATCGCTCTAAATTTGGCGAAGGTGGCTGGCTCTGTGGCTGGCTTTATATCGGCAAGGGACTTATAGTGCACCAGCGGTCGCCGGCCGGTTTAACTTGTGGAATGCGGTCTGCGGAGGCAGCGGAGAGGGGGTTAATTAATAACTTAAATAAGTTTAATAACAATTTTTGTACACAGTGTGCTGCAGCTTTAGTGGGGACTGGACTTAGTGTAACAGCAGGGAGGGACTTATTACCGGTGGCCGCAATTATATAGCAAAGCTGCAATTGCAAAAATATTTATACACAGCAGCAGCCAGCCCAGCTGAGCTGTCGGCCGGCGGCCCACCGGGATTTTTCCCGGTATCCCGGCTGCCCAATCCGGCCCTGGGCTTGTCCTATCCACTTTTCAACCTAGCATAGGGAGGTAAAAGTCTAAGAGAACATCAGACATCTTTAATCACTTTCAGTTCTGGTTCTAAATAGTGCAGTGGTGTGTGCCTCGGTCAGCTGCATGTGCTGTTTGTTTTGTGGGAACAAACACTTTTGGGCTAGATTACAAGTGGTGTGCTAACAACGCATGCAGTTTATAAATATTGTGCCACGTTAACTTGCGCGCCTTCTACAAGTTTAAATATAAATGTGAACGCACAAGCCCAAGCTAAATTTGCACTCTGCAGGTTAGTGCGACTGAAGACCTTGCATAAAGGGTTGGGGCTAAAAGTTGCATTAAACACTACACAAATACATTACAATTAATTCTTACATATAAAATATCTAATAAAAATAATATAAATATTAACAAAAGTTGTAAAGGTTAAAAGGTCTATAAAATATTACAAGGTATTTGAATGGAAAGGGCTATCATAGATATATACATGTGTGAGGGTGTGTATGTACTGTATGTATGTATATATACATGTGTATTTACATGTGTATTTATGTTAATGTGTTTATACATACATATATATGTAGGAGCCCTTTCCACTCAAACACTTGAAAACAAGAGAATTATTTTTATTCAATTTTAATATTTAATAATGTGTTTTAATATGTATGCACTGAAAATATTTTACATTCCTATGTTCTTTACATAGGGGAACATTTTCTATGTATTTTTAAAGAGATATTCCTTTATATATCTGAATGTATGTGTGTGTATATATATATATATATATATATATATTCATATTCATTACAAAAATATTAGAAAAAAAATATTTTTATTTTTAAATCTATGTGAAGAACATTGGAATGTAAAATATTCATAACTACCTTTTGGTTTGTGCTGTAGGTTTAACCCCTGTCGGGTTAGCGCACAAGCGATAAGAGTTTTACCCATTTGTGCTCTCTATTGACGTTGGCACTCGCCAGCTTTCACTTGCTCACAAACATACTTTCAATTTGTAATATGTACTCTAAAAGTTTATTTCTGGTGGTGTTTGCGTGTGAGCGAAATAGGGTGCCACTTGTAATCTGGTCCTTGTGTGTAACTGCACATACTGCATTATTTTTTCACTCTGGGGACCAGGGATTTATAATTTTTCATTACTAGTTTAAAGTTGTAGCTTATATATTGCATAGCTGGGACTGGCAGGTAGGTCTCTTACCTTTGTTGTGGGAAAAAAATAATAATAAAGTTTAATTTAAACCCTTTGTGTGCAGAATCAGCTTTTTCTTGCATGTATGTTTATGTATGTGTGTGTGTGTGTATGTATGTATGTATATATACTGTATATATGAGATATTATATTATATAAATATTACTAGTACCCCTCATTAATATTACATACAGGGCTAGATTACAAGTGAGACGCAAACAATATTCATCTTTTCGCGTGTCTTTTTCATTGCGCTGAATTGCCATTTACGCTTTAATCCTTACCTCTGTCTCAGAACTGTGGTTAACTGTTTTCTGAAACAAAAAAGTTGCACTAAACAATTAAAAAATACATTACAAAGTACAGATCTCGGGTGTTAGGGGGAAAAAAAAGGCAGGCAAATGGCTTTAACATTGAGACACATACATATATATTGCTAAAATGTATTTGTATGTATTGAGTATAAGTAACTGGAGACCGCATATTTGAGCCCTGTGGTATGGGACACAAATTGATTGGATTCTTGTACCATATACAACATTTTGGGAGGACCGCTTTTGGTATTTACCTTGTTCACAACAACCTTGCTAGGTGCTAGCATATTTTTTAGGGTATGGGTCTGCCTATACACACATCTGCGTTTGTCTAAAAAGGGCATTTTTAAATGCTTATACAAAAATTGTAGGATGTGCCAGCATATGGTACAAGGATCCAACCAATTTGTGTCCCATACCACGTGGGCCCAAATATACGGTCTCCAGTCACTATACATGTGTCTCTTCATACGTGGTATATCTGCTCACGTGTCAATTCTGTGGGATGCAGTATGTGGGTCACACTTGAGTGATGCGCAATAGATGGAACGAACATTTCTGCAATATGAAAAAGAATTTTAAGTTTCACAGTGTTTCTATACACTGAAATATGGACAATAATGGAGACTTAAATTCTTTCAATAGAAATCATACAACCCTCCATTTATTTTAAAATTAACTTTTTATTGAGGATGTAGGAAGTGAAATATACATTACAAACATTACAATTCCAGGTATATCCTTCAGTACAACCCTCCATTTATATAATAGATTTAACATATTACACCAGAGAGAGACCTATTGGATTTTTCAACTTAATACATTGTTTCCCAATAGTTTGAATATGGATTTAGCAGCTCTTTAAACCCATTTTATTTTAGTTTAGAGGCTGCCAGTTACTATACATCATATTGCATCTTGTGTCCATGTATCTTATGTGACCATGTATCTTAAGTGACCATGTATCTTAAGTGACCATCTCAACAACAAACTTTCACTTCATTTAGCTTTAATACTAATATATTGTAATTCACTTATATAGCATGGTTTCAAACATTGCAATTACTACTAATCTCATAATTTGGAAAATACACCAGATAGTTCACATCGCAATTTCTTTAACATATCACAGCTTTGTGGTATCTATATACCACGATTGGCACCAAGTTCATTGCCATATCCATGACTATCAAATGGTTATTACGCTGAATATTTAAAGTGTCATTACAAATTACGATCAGAGAGCACATTTAACACGACTACAATAGTATTCACCTATTAACATTCCAACATTATTCGTATGTAGGGATCACATATTTAGGCGATCCATATGTATATGTAAGTACAGTTAGTAGGGTTATTGACATCCGCACACAGCATGACTGTTTGACAGCCATAACCCACGGGGGTAAGAAAATCCTGATTCATTTACTTGTGATCACATGACCCAATCTTCACGCAAATAACTCCTTATCAGGAAATAGAAGGATGTCCACACCGATCGTCACATAGTTATTTAGTGATGGTGGAATGTAAAATATTGTAATATGAATATAATAGCACAGCACTTCTACAGTAATGTATATGAGGATTGTTTAATTAGGACTTATACAGGCGCCAAAATGGTTTGAAAATTAAAATAGGATGCGCTTTGTCTAAATTTGTATAAAAGGTAGCGATTTTTATTGTTATGTATCTAAGCCTGACACTTAGGGCCAGGTTACAATTGAGGCACTAAATATCGCTAATGTGCACTGGTGATACAAGTTATGGTGCAATGCGAACGCGACCTTGTGTTCGCATTGCAAGGAAGCATTGCGCTCATGAGAGTGCGCTTCCATAGGCTCCAATGGGAGCCTCGTTCTGATGCCGACAGAGACGGTATCAGAACCTCACGCAGTGAAAAGTGCAAGCCACGCAGTGATGGGCAGCATTTATAAATATATATGTACAATATCTCACAAAAGTGAGTACACCCCTCACAGCAAAGAACTGACATTCGTCCGGGAAAAGCCAATGCTTAGGGGATAACACTGGGGTACCTCTAAGCATGATTTCTACTAAATTCCCTCATTCCACTCAGATTATGGTTCCTGTAACCCTTTCCTTCCTTCAGAATACAGTCCACACTCAAGCCTTCATTGATTCAGGGGCAGCTGTAAACTTTCTGGATCACTGTTTTATGATTCAAGCTGGCTTGCCTCTTCTGCAGAAAAGACATAGTCTCAAAATAACTACTCTGGATAGTACCCCCCTTGGTTCAGGGTTGATCCATTTTGAGTCAGCACCCCTGACCCTGACTGTGGGAGTCCTTCATACCGAACAGTTGCAGTTTGAGGTCATTCATTCCCCAGCACAGCCTATCATCCTTGGTCTTCCTTGGCTTTGGATACACAATCCACAGTTCGACTGGGCTGAAGGACAACTGGCTTCCTGGGGTACCTCCTGTTTCCACTCTTGTCTTGCAAAAGTCACTCCTCTGCTCCGCATAGCCAGTATACAGACTCCTCCAACCCTTCCCTCCAGTATATGCGGACTTCGCAGATGTGTTCGAGAAAAAAGCAGCCAACGTGCTGCCACCCCACCGTCCTTATGACTGCAAGATTGACCTCTTTCCTGGAGCTCCACTTCCTAAAGGGAGGACTTATCCACTCTCCAAAGCTGAAACCAAATCCATGGAAGAGTACATCCAAGAGAACCTAGTTGAAGGTTTCATTCGCCCTTCCTTCTCTCCTGCTAGGGCAGGCTTCTTTTTCGTCAGTAAGAAGGATGGTGGGCTCAGACCCTGCATCGACTACAGGGCCTTGAACAACATAACTATCAAGAATTGCTATCCCATTCCTTTGATCACCAAACTGTATGACTCACTCCAGGATGCTTGCTTCTTCACCAAGCTGTACTTAGGTGGGGCATGCAATCTGATTCGTATCTTCCCAGGCCACGAATAGAAGACCGCCTTCAACACAAGATCTGGGCATAATGAATACCTTGTAAAGCCCTTTGGGCTGTATAACGCCCCTGCAGTCTTCCAGGCATTTGTCAACAATGTCTTCTGTGACCTCCTCAACCACACTGTCATCGTCTATCTGGATAACATCATTGTTTTCTCTTCCACTTTGGAGGAACATCATAAACACGTGAGAACACTTCTAAATCTCAGAGACAATGCTTTGGTAGCCAAGCTAGAAAAATGTGAGTTTGATCAAGTTCAGATCCAATTCCTTGGTTATGTCATCTTGAAGGAGGGTTTTGCCATGGATCCTGCTAAACTCACCACAGTTCTAGAATGGCCTCAACCTACTTCATTAAAGGAATTACAGAGGTTCTTGGGGGTTCTCCAATTATTACCGCAAGTTTATAAAGAACTTTTCTCAAACAGTTGCTCCGCTTACTGAATTGACAAGACGGAACAAAGACTGTAAACATTGGCCCCCTGAAGCCATAAATGCCTTCTCTTGTCTGAAAAAGGCTTTCTGTTCTGCTCCTGTGCTTTGCCATCCAGTTCACTTTAGAGGTTGATGCCTCCGAGATAGGGGCCCGAGCAGTTCTAACTCAAAGGGATCCTTTGACTTCCAAGTTGCACCCTGTAGCCTTTTTCTCTAAACGCTTTACCCCTGCAGAGAGGAATTACGATTTGGGTAATTGTGAACTCTTAGCCATTAAGATGGCATTGACTGAATGGTGTCATTGGTTAGAGGGCACCGCCAATCACATTCAGATTCTCACCGACCACAAGAATCTGACTTACCTAGAGACTGCTTATCGACTCAATCCTCGACAGGCCAGGTGGGCCTTGTTCTTTTCCCGTTTTAACTTTGTGGTCTCTTATCTTCCTGGGACCAAGAACAAGAAGGTGGACGCCCTTTCCCGTCAGTTACCTCACTCAAGTGATTCCTCTGAAGCCCCTATTGAACACATCATACCTCCCTCCTGTGTGGTTGCTCAACTAAATACCACCCTTATACAAAGACTGCAACGTGCCCAGTCCAGTAAACCTCCTTGAGCCCCTGTGGCCTCTGATGTCCTCTTTGTGCATCTGAACCTATGCACCCCTGTGCTATCCTGGGCTCATGATAGTAAATTCTCAGGACATCCTGGTTTGACTAGGACTTTCAAGCGTCTTTCCCAACATGTATGGTGGCCTACTATGAATTTTGACACTCAGGATTATGTGAAAGCCTGCACAACTTGTGCTGCCAACAAAATTCCCTGATCCTTGCCTCCTGGGTTGTTCCAACAATTGTCTATTCCCAAACAACCATGCATACACATAACTATGGACTTCATTGTGGACCTCCCACCTTCTGACCACCATACAGTTATTTGGGTTGTGGTGGATCGGTTCTCCAGACTGGCTCATTTTGTACCCTTAACGAAACTGCCATCGGCCCAGGAATTATTGTCTCTTTTTCTCTTGCATGTGGTACAACTTCATGGCATTCCTGTGAATATTGTTTCCGACAGAGGTCCATAATTCATCTCTACCCTTTGGAGAGCTTTTTGCAAGTTGATTAGAACCACTGTTTCCTTGTCTTCTGGCTACCATCCTCAAACCAATGCACTTACTGAGAGAGTAAACCAGGATCTTGAGGCCTACCTTAGAGCCTTTGTCAATTCTCTCCGTGTCAATTGGTCTGACTTGCTGCCCTTAGCCGAGCTGGCAAGAAACACTCATTGGCACTCTTCTCTACGATGTTCTCCATTTTAAGCCGCAGCAGGGTATCAACCTCATGTCTTCCCTCTTTCTGCTCAGTCCACTGGGGTTCCTGCTGCAGACCATCATGTTACTGAACTCACCACTCATTGGTGACATATTCGCTCTCATCTACGTTCAGCTGTCTCTAGATACAAGAAGTTTGCTGATCTTCATAGAGCCTCTGTACGTGCCTTCTCGGTAGGTGAACGTGTTTGGGTCTCTACTCAACCTATTCATCTACGTCAACCCTGTCACAAATTAGGGCCTAGGTTTATCGGTCCTTACAAATTCCTGAAGAGACTATCTCCTGTTGCCTACAAAGTAGCCTTGCCCAAAACCCTACCCATACACCCAGTCTTCCACATCTCTTTATTTAAGTTTTACATCAGGAATAGATATACCCAACTCAGAACTCCTCCTCCTCCACTCCTGGTCCATGGTGACCCTGAATATGAGGTTGCTAAGATCCTGGAGTCCAGATACAGGCGCAGATAACTGCAGTATCTTGTAGATTGGAAGGGTTATTCTGTGGCAGATCGTTCCTGGGTTCCTGCCCGTGACATACATGCTCCATCTTTAGTCTCCAGATTCCATGTTGCTCATCCTTTGAAGCCGACTCTGGTTCCTGGAGGGAACCCTTGAGAAGGGGGCTATGTCATGCCGCGCCACTCTAGCCACTGCTAGGGGCGCAGCGTCTCCTTCCCTGCTCGTTCTCAGGGGCTGTGTTGGGTCTGGATGCGTGCGGAGCTGACGTCATCGCCGCATTCTCCTCTGTCCATGCCGGTCTGGATTTCTGTGGCGTGAATTCTGCGCCTATGTAAGTCCACATTAACAATCTATCACTGCCCAAGTATAGGTGTTACTTTGTGTGCTCCTGGGTGTGATAGATCATTACTGCTATATTACCTTATTGTGTTTGAACCCTGCCTGTCTGACTACTCTACCTGTTATACCCCTGAATTGCTGGATTGATATACTGCTGCTGAACTTTGCTTGTCTGACTACTCTACCTGTTTAACCCCTAAATTGCTGGACTGATACTCTGCTGCTGAACTCTGCTTGTCTGACTACTCTGCCTGTTATACCCCTGAATTGCTGGATTGATATACTGCTGCTGAACTCTGCTTGCCTGACTACTCTGCCTATTAACCCCTATTATTCTGAATTGCCTCTTTGTTGCCAAACCCTGCCTGCCTGACCATTCTAGTGATTTGCCCTTGGACTGCTTTACCGTTGCCAAACCCTGCCTGACCATTCTAGTGGTTTGCCCTTGGACTGCTTTACCGTTGCCAAACCCTGTCTGCCTGTACCTTGGACTGCTCTACCATTGCTGCTTCCCTCATCTTGCTAACTTTCTCTGCTCTGGGATATTCCCCATCTTTCTGGGTCGACGCCAGGATAACGACTACTGGCGGAGTTCGGTCGGATAGAGGAGTATCCCACGAGCATTACAGCTGGCTGCTTTTTCCAAGGGGCTCTAGGCACATGCTTGTCGACATCCTCCTCATTTGAGGAATATTTTTGAGATTCATGTACTGTGAGGTCTACCTAGTTCAGTAAGTCTGCTAGCTGCTGCCTCTCCTACTAATGCTCTTCATGCTACATGGTAGTCCTCATCAGTTAAAGTAAAAAATCATAGCAAACTGTTGACCACTGTATTCAAAGGTCTCTAAGCATGTGTATTTGCCCTCCTCCTTTGGAGGTGTATTTTTGAGGTTTCTGTACTGATGGCCTTCCTAGTTCAACTCTGCTGCCTCTCCTGCTTCCTGCCATCCTGATCTGTGGTGATCATTTTCAAATAAAACCAAAAATCCTACCAAACTGTTGGCCACAGTTTTCAAGGGACACTAAGCACATGTCCTCCTCCCTTGGAGGTTTATTTTGTGTACCAAAGACCTAACTAATTCAGTAACTCTTGAAATAATATTCAATTAAATTATCTGGTACCTCTGTATTATGTACACAATACAATCTATAAATCTACCTTAATTTAAAATGAATGATCAAATATCGCAATTAAATTTTACTGGAACAATTTATAATTGCCAGAAATATTAACCAATTCAATATATAGCTTATTTGACAATGTTTGGTTAACAATGTAATCAAATATTTCAACACAAATCTTACCAAATCTCAATAAATCTAATAGAACTTCCAGAAAAATGTATTTCAACTATTTGGCCCAAATAATCAACCAGAGATTGTTACACAATACTATCAATTCAACATATATCTAGTAATATAGTATTAAATAATTCCAATTTAGCCACAATAACTAGTGCAATTTCTAAGAGATATCACAGTAAAATAAAAATGAATTTGTGAATATTAATGCCTAACCCTTTTCTCAATAATTATTGACTTGGCGCTAGTATATTTAATATATGAAATACACTGGTCTATTTCATATTACTTTATAAATACAAAATTACACTTTTAAATCACAGCTTCAATTTAACTACTGCAATAAAGACTATTTTTGATTTAAAACATTAAATATATTTAGCAGTCGCCATACATTACAAGATACCAATATTTGAGAGTAACCAAAACCAGATGGTGTATAACCTAGGCCATACACCAGAGGGCGCTATGAGCTTTACACAGATTCCTATATAACCCTAAATCACAATAAACATACAAATATATATGCTAAATACATACAATATCCCTCAAGGAAAAGAAATCTGTCCAATTTATGTAGAAGAAAGCCCAAAGTCTTTTTTTCAAAGTCCAAATTACAGAGTTGGTTTCACACTTAGGGGCTTGTATACCGAACACCCAGGCTGCTCTCTCCCTTCCTCCACTGTGTGGTAGTAGCTCTGAAAAGACAAAAACACAAGAGAGGCGCCCAAATGTGTGTATCCGTAGCAAACTCTGATATGAAGGTGTGATACGTTTTAACACAAACTACTCACAATTTGAAAGAGCACACTTATGTGCTTGTAGTATCGGGCTGAATATCTGAGCTACCCAGCTGGCTCCCTCCGGTCTCCACTCACTCCCAGTCTGTAAATACAAACACGCCCAAATGTGTGTATCTGTGATAGTATAATCAATTAGCACCAAACATTCCACACAGGGTACTCACAATTTGTTAGAGCACACCTATGTGCTTGTAGACGCAGGCTGGTTATTTAGAGCTAACCAGCTGGCTCCCTCCGGTCTCAGAACTCCTCCACTGCAGGTGTATGGTAATACTAGGCTCACCCAATGAGTATCAAAGCCTGCAGCTTGACTCAGGTTGGATCTCCTATATATCATATATAGGAGATCCAACCTGAGTCAAGCTGCAGGCTTTGATACTCATTGGGTGAGCCTAGTATTACCATACACCTGCAGTGGAGGAGTTCTGAGACCGGAGGGAGCCAGCTGGTTAGCTCTAAATAACCAGCCTGCGTCTACAAGCACATAGGTGTGCTCTAACAAATTTTGAGTACCCTGTGTGGAATGTTTGGTGCTAATTGATTATACTATCACAGATACACACATTTGGGTGTGTTTGTATTTACAGACTGGGAGTGAGTGGAGACTGGAGGGAGCCAGCTGGGTAGCTCAGATATTCAGCCCGATACTACAAGCACATAAGTGTGCTCTTTCAAATTGTGAGTAGTTTGTGTTAAAACGTATCACACCTTCATATCAGTTTGCTACGGATACACACATTTGGGCGCCTCTCTTGTGTTTTTGTCTTTTCAATATTTGAGAGTCCAGTCCTCAGATATTTCTATTGTCATACGTGAAGAGATATTTGCACAAATTTTTGGAAGAGAAATGAGCCCAATAATCTCTTATCAGAAAGAGGGTTTCAAAAGGTTTTTATTACAAAGACTGTGTCCCCACACTCTCGTCTTCTGTAAGTAAATATGGCAGCTAAGCAGGATTGCAACAAGTAACACAGGCAAGGCTCAGTCAGTTATAAAAAGAAGCAGCAAAAAAGGGCCACTCTCTTCCATGTGCAGAGCTTATATCAGTGATAAACTCTTCTCCCCATTTCTGAATCATCCAATAGAGAATTCTTTGGGTCTAGATAACTCTCATTGGCTATGGTAAATTTTGGGTAGGCCCTCAGCTCTCATTGGCTACTGGTAATGCCACTTTGTGATTCAATCCCATGATTGAATATCTCTGGCTGTCATTCCCGTATTGAACATCGGGGGTCAACAGAAATTGTAAAATACTAGCAAAATAATTAACTACAGGAAAATATACTTCCTTTCTATATTTTTATAAATGTATATTCAATATACTTATTATTTCCTAGCTTTAATATAGCATCTGGTTACTATATATGTGATTATTTAATTTAACTGAGCATGTATATTATAAGACATAGGCATATTGATTGAGTATGTATTCTTATATATTAAATATTAGACCTGGGCATAATATTAAGTCTTATAATATACATATACTGTGTGTGTGTATGTGTATGTATATATATATATATATATATATATATATATATATATATATACTTCCTACTGATAATGTCTTAAGAGATGTACTTAAGAGTTCTATTTCTATGAGGGAACTTAGTAATTATAATTGAATATGTCTAATATGTCTATTATCATATTAATAAGTTATACTATTAATTATTTGACTTTATTTTTATTGACTATTTTATACATTTTATTTTATCATTTCAAATGTCTTAATAATTTTTGAGTGCATGGACTCATGTTTATGATAATATTCATAGGACAGCTTATTTAGTATGTATTCATTTCCAAACCTCATTGGCACAGATTCCTGAAACAACGAAAAAAATAAATGTATTTTTTTTTTTTTATTATTATTTTTATTTTTATTGAAACTCACAAATATACAAAAATCATAATCAAGTTACAGTGTCATGTTACATAACTGAATGTCATTGTTCGGGATATCATATAAAACCTACAAATATTGCATAGATACCTAGTGAGTCTCATTATACAATTTCTTTTAAAACATAACTTTTTGGAAAACATGACACCCTAGGCTAAACATGTGTCCTAGGATGGGGGGCTTTTTAGTTTGAAAATAGAGAACAGGAATAAACAATTAACAACAAAACAAGTTTTGCTATGTATCAAATCAGATCATGTGCCCAGTATGAGGAGAAACCAATTAGATCTTAGGTTATAAGACATCTTCAGTTTAATCTAAAGACCTCCCTCGTGTGGCCCCTCTACCATATATTCCATTCTCCCCTTATGGCTGCCTCCAACATGTATATCGTATTTTTAAAAGGGTAGAGCACTCTCCTCTGGGTGGAGAGGTCTAGCGACTCCAAAAAGAATCTCCATTTTACAATGAAACGAGCAACTCTGTTATCAACATCATACAAAGTGTCACATTGTTCATACATTAAAGATTTCAGTAGCGTTTGCTTTAAGAAACTAACAGAGGGGGGATTAACATTTAACCACTTACGAAAGATGCACTTTCTTGCCAAGAGTATGATATTAATCAAGAGTTTCCTATCTCGCCTTGAGACTTCTAAGTGCTCTAAGAATATCACTTGGTTGGGAGTAAGGATGATGGGAGCGCGCATAATTCTAGAGAGCCAGAAGGATACCTGATTCCAATATCTGCGAATTTTGGGGCAGTACCACAGGTAATGTAAAAAGTCAGGCTTAGGGTAAGAGCATTTTCCACACACATTTGAGAAATCTGCCCTCCATTTACTCAGTCTATTAGGTGTGAGGTAGTCTTGATAAATAACCCTTATTTGGGATTCCCTAAGGTCGGCTGCCAAGGTCGCTGACCAGGTTAGGGTGAGGCTGTCTAGGATGGTCTTGTCAGAGGAGATCGTCGGTAGTTTTTTACGCCAGTTGTCTAAAAGTTGAGACATGGTCGTGGCTGCTTTTGAGTTTATGAGTGCAGTGTAGATTGAGGAAATAGTGTAATTATGAGCTCGAAACTGCGCTATGGTACGCACTAGCGGGGGGATGGCCCAGAATGTCTCGCAGTGTTGTAAAATGTGGTTGATATAGTGTCTGGCCTGGAAGTAGGCAAATCTATTGGTGTAGGGGATTAAGAACTTTCTGCATAATTCGTCAAAGGGCAAGACTGTTTTAGCTGAGTGATCTAACATTTTATCTAGATTGTCAACCCCCAGAGCTTTCCACGTCTGGAAGACAGGGTATAGCGTACCAGGGTGGAATCTCAGATTACCTGTCAAGGGAAGGTATTTGGTGTGGGTGGGGTCCCACCCCAAGGTTCTGGTTAAGGATCTCCACCCAAGAAGCACATCTCTAAACATCGGGTGAGTAACCACACTCGCAGGGAGCTCTGATAGGGTGGCATGCGGGAGGAAAGCAGGAGATATTTGAGGTAAGGAAGCTTCTTCTAAGTGAGTGCTAGAGAAATGTTGGGTGTTTAGTGCCCAGTCTAATGGGAACTTTGCCAGGGAGGCCCAGTTATAATATACTAGGTTCGGCAACCCCAGTCCCCCACGCGAGTAAGGGAGATAGAGTTTATGTGCTCCAATACGTGGCTTACCCCCTTTCCATAGAAAGGTTCTGATTATAGCATTTAGGAAGGCCACATCTCTCCGTGTGAGTAATAATGGGAGCATTTGCATGGGATATAGAATTTTGGGGAGGGTCATCATCTTGACAATGTGGACTCTACCCATAAGAGATAGCGGCAAGTTTTGCCATGCCACCAGCTCTGTTTTGATTTGGTGGACAAGCGGGGTTATATTGTGAGAATACCAATGCTGCGGGTTTGCTGAAATATGTATGCCTAAGTAAGTTAAGTGGTTCTCTACCGGTCTAAAGGGGTATATCTCAGGGACGTGGTCAGATCTCCGGTGTAACCATAGGATTTCAGACTTTGAAACATTTATTTTATACCCTGAGAACCGTCCGAACAGCTCAATGGCATTCAGGATAGCTGGGATGTGTGTCTGAGGGTTAGAAACAAAAAGTAACATGTCATCTGCATAGAGGGCGATTTGAAGCTTATGAGATGCCAGTTGCATTCCTGGGAAGATACCTCTCAGGTGCACTGCCAGGGGCTCTAGAGCCAAGTTAAAGAGCAGCGGGGAAAGAGGGCAGCCCTGTCGTGTTCCCCTATGAAGAGGAATCGGGGGAGAGTATAGATTGTTTACCAAGAGGTATGCAACCGGGTGAGAGTATATGTTAGTGAGGAAAGTTGTGAAGTGTCCTGATATACCAAAAGCCCTCATAGAATGGAAGAGATGTGACCACTCCACACGATCGAAGGCCTTCTCTGCGTCAAGTGACAGCAGGAAGGCTTCCGAGAGAGACGAGAGGGTTCCCTGTTGTCTAGCCTGCCAGTAGTGAGATATTGCATGAAGAACTTTGCGAATGTTTGTGATCGATGAGCGGGTAGGGGTGAAACCTGTTTGGTCCGGGTGTAGGACGTGAGGGAGTACATGTTTCAGTCGGTTCGCTAAGAGCTTGGTGAGTAACTTGTAATCAACGTTTAAAAGGGATATGGGCCTATATGAGGCTGGGAGTGTGGGATCTTTGCCCGCTTTATGAATGACTGTAATATTAGCTGCAGAGAAGCTGGCAGGAGGGACGGTATGTTCTGTAAAGAAGTGGTCAAATAAGGTGGTGAGGATCGGGGTAGTTTGGTCAGAGAGCATCCTATAAAATTCGATGGGTAGCCCGTCTGGGCCAGGTGTCTTTCCCAAAGCGAGAGATTTAATAGTCTGGGTGACCTCTTCAGGAGAGATCGGGGCATTGAGATTAGCTAGCTGTTCCTCCGTGATTGTGGGTAGAGTTAAGTCTTTCCAGAACTGTTGATGTGCAGTGTCGTGAGGTGGCTGTGATTGATACAAGTTAGTATAGTAATTTGTAAATTCCGTCACTATCATAGATCTATCATTGGTTAGTTGGCCCTGGCTGTTTATAGCTGGAACTCCTCTGTTAGCTTGTTTAATTTTAACCAAGGAAGCTAGGAATTTTCCAGCTCTATTACCATGGCGCAGAAATAGGCCTTGGTTTTTGGTTTCCCTGTGTATGGTGTTTTGTAGCATGAAAGCGTCTCTTTCCCTTTTAGCCGTGAAATAGGCGGTTCTGTTGTGTGAGGTGGGGGACCGACAATATTGGGCGTATGTGTTGGTCAGCTGAGTGTTATAGTGTTCTTCCCTGCCACTCTGGAGGCGCTTCTGTTTAGAGAGATAAGCAATTATGTCGCCCCTCAGGACCGCTTTGGCTGTTTCCCAAAAAAGAGTTGGGGAGGAGAGATGTGTCTGGTTATTGTTCATGTAATCGTCCCATTGTCTCCTTAGGAACATTATAAAATCAGGAGATTTTATGAGGTAGGTTGGAAATCTAAACACCCTTTTATTAGTAGGTTGGGGAGAGTGGGTAATAGTCAGAGAGATTGGAGCGTGATCTGAGATGGTCAAATTAGCTATTTTGGCTTCTGTGACTAGAAGTTCCAGAGAGCTAGAAGTTAGAAAGAGATCAATGCGAGAGAATGAGTTGTGTGCCCTCGACGCGCAAGTGTAGTCCCTACCCACAGGGTTCCGTCTCCTCCAGATATCTTGTAATCCCAGAGAGTCATACAAGGCCCTAAAGACCTTGGTCGGGAAAGTTGTCATGGGTCTACGGTCCCCAGATTGGAGAATACCGGTAGGGTCTCTGAATCTGTCGAGAATGGGATTGGGCGTCAAATTGAAATCTCCTGCCATAATGATTTTAGTGTCCAGGTGTTGGGCTAGAGAGTTAGTTATAGATTTCCAAAACGCAGGCGCTCTATGGTTAGGGCCATATATATTGCAGAGGGTGTACCAATCCTCCTGCCATTTCAGCCTGACAATGATAAATCTCCCCTCAGGATCCCGGATTACCGACCCTAATTGGCAATCTAGATCTTTGCGTATGAGGATCGCCACTCCTCTACTGGAGCTATTGTATGGGGCATAGAGGATCTCCGTGATCCATTTGGCTTTGAGTTTTTCATGTTCAGAGGCGGTAAGGTGTGTCTCTTGTAGAAACATAATATGAGCCTGCGTTTTTTTAAGATACGTCAAAACAGTTTTTCTCTTAATGGGCGAGTTAATCCCTCCCACATTCCAGGAGCATATTTTTAACGTCATTTAAAGACAAAAGGGGGGGTAGGAAGTTACAAGTGCAGCGCGTGTCTCTACCTGCGATCTGTGCTTGGCTAAATTAGCAGGGCAACGCATGTTTGACCTATCAAATTTCACCATTTAAGGGGGGCATGGGGGGACATAGGCAGCGGTCTGGCCTAGCAGTGTATAAAGACAGATCTAAAACATATTGCATCAAAGAACAGGGCAGCTCATATCTCACATATA
Source organism: Bombina bombina (assembly GCF_027579735.1). NCBI lineage: Eukaryota > Metazoa > Chordata > Amphibia > Anura > Bombinatoridae > Bombina > Bombina bombina. The sequence continues at coordinate 543,033,896 of NC_069499.1, forward strand.
TGTAAACAATTGTAATTATTGCCATAATCTCTGCAAGTTGAGTGACATATTGTATGTTCATAATATTGACAGTCTCGAACATTACTCTATGCTGCCTAGTTAACTGGACATTTTTCTGAAAGGTAAGGCACACATTATACAGTTTCCAATTACTTATTACACATAGCAAAAACATAACATATTTACATATAACAACCAGGACATCAACGTCCCTGAACATTTTCATACGATACCTATCCATTAAGGTATTTTCTTGAGTCCTATAGGAAGAAATCTGAGGCGTAGATTCACCACCTCAGTAACATTTTGTATGTCCGACCCTTAGGGTCATCGGCTGGTTTGTCTACGTCAGCCAGGAGAGTCCCTGCCCCCTGGGGAAAGAGTAGTAGGAGAGTTCCTTTCTTGATCCAGGTAATCCTGTGCCTCTCTAGGAGAATCAAATAGTTTGAATCCTTTTGGAGTGCGGAGCTTGAGGCGTGCAGGAAAAAGAAGAATAGCTTGGCGTTTGTCCTTGTGCAGAGAGCTACAAATCGGAGCAAAGTCTTTTCGCTTCTTAGCAACTTCCACTGAGTAGTCTTGAAATATATAAATCCGTTTTTCATCATATAGCAACATTTCTACCCTCCTATACGCTTGTAGAAGCTGGATCTTAGATTGGAAGTTAAGGTATTTAATCATTACCCCTCTAGGAGAGGGTTTCTTCCCGTCTTCAGGTGGCCTGAAGCCTCCAATGCGGTGGGCTCTCTCCACCTTCATTGGTATCTGATCAGCTGAGATGCCCAACAGATTAGGGAGTGAGTTCTCTGCAAAGTATAGTAGCTCTGAAGGGCGGACAGAATCTGGGAGTCCCACCAGCCGGATATTGTTCCTGCGTGAGCGGTTTTCCAAGTCATCCAGCTTTTGGTGCAGATATTCATTTTGTCGCAGCAGCTTTTTGACTTGAATAGAGGAAGTATGGTGGTTATCTTCCAGGTCAGAAATTCTCTGCTCTGCCCCCGTCAGCCTGGAATTGAATTGCTTAACTTCTGAGGTTAAGTTGTCCATTCCCCTTTGGAGAATTTCGAGTTTGGACAGTAGCAAAGAGCTCATTTGTTGTTCCTCCAAGTTAGAGTTGTCAGATTCTCGAACTGGGGCAGGTTTTGTTGGAGAGCTTGGATGCTGGGCATCCGGAGGTTGTTTGTGCCTTTTATCTTGTTGGGATTTGTTTCTGCTCGACATTTTTGGGGTTGTTAGAAATCTGTCCATAGAGAGGGGGGTGCGAGCCAAGGGGAGGGTGATAAGATGTTATGCCTCCGCGTATCTCACCCCAGGGAGTATGCCACCACTGGGCTCTGTCGGAGAAAGGAGAGAGGATATGACCCGCTCCCAGCTATGGAGCGGGAAAGGGGGAGGAGAGATACTATCTAGACCCAGGCCGGGTCCCTATACCTTGATATTATAGTCCCAATGGCAATGGAGGGTGTGTGCTTCACACAATGGTCTGTAAAGATTCTCCAATACTGGGTTGTCTGCCACCAGGGGAGTAGACAGTCAAGATCCTGTTTACCCAGGGGGTGCAAGTTGGACTATGTCGTCCCGGGGAGCACTCCAGCGAGCAATTGAGTGTATATACCGGGCTGCTCAGCCGCAGCATCAAGGGAGAAATAGTTAGAGTGTTTCTGTCAAAAGCAGCAATTTGCCAAACAGTACATGCAGTTTAGTGTTCTTGTTTCCAGTTAAAGATACCAGGTGAATATGATCCTTAGAGACAATACAACCAAGCCTGCTGAAGTGGGTTATTTACTCTCTCACAGTATCCTAGACTCAAAGGTCTCACAGTGGTCCCTTTCAATTTAGTTAATTATTAGGTTGCCGGGTGTATGAGTATGAAGGCCTGCAAGTTGTATAATCTGAGCAGTAATCCCATTCCCTTTGGGCATACTCACGAGTCATAGAACTCCAGCAGGGTTGTGCCTGATAAACTCCTGCGTTTGCGAAATGGTCCGGTAGTAGCGGGTACAGACCGCTTACATGAGGAGCAGTCTGTAGGTGATGGCGCAGGGTCTCCTAACTGCGAGTGTCCCCGGCTGCTTGTGCAGGAAATTCCTCAGTCTTTACCGGCCCCAGTATCAGTTAGGAGCCGTTCCCGGTTGTCAGTGTGGAGGTGTATGGCTCCGTGAGAGCAGGAGACAGTCCGGTCAGCGTAGTGTACACGCTCCACGAGGGGAGCCAAGATGGCGGCCAGCTGTTAGCGATGTCTCCGGTGGTGAGGCGAAAGATGTACCGACCTCACAAGTCGCTGCATCGGCTATGCACAATGCCTCCAGGCTAATTCAGATCTGGCTGTAGCCAAGGAAGAGCTTGGGAGCCAGTGTGGGATTGCAAAAAACAGTATTTTTTAGAATTGAGCACGGAGCTCTGTATGAGTGCGACCACACTGTAGCTCCTCCCACCGGAAGTCCAAAATAAATGTATTTTATTCTGAAACAGTTTGCCAAACATTTTAAATTCCCCAATACAATTATTTGTTTATTTCCCTTCATATTTAATATATGGTACAACATGGGAGACATGAGATATCCTTCAGAACCCATATATATATACATTTATATATTACTGGGGCATCAATAAAACATCTGGAAATGATCTAATATAAGTTAATTTAAAAATCTAAAATCTTATATGGATTTAACTTTTTCTTAGAACATGAGTCATTTCTTTGTTACATCCAGTACAGAGACAAACTCTGGGGGATGTATATTGGGTTTAGTGTGTATTTATTTAACACTGAGATGGGAAATAGTTACATTTCCTGAAATTTGTTCATTGGTTCAGACTTTAGTCTCCCTCCCTACAGAAGGTCTGTTATGAATGAACTTTATTACCAACTCTTCAAGCAGAAAGTTCCTTATATGGAAGTTCAAACCTGAGAATACAATGTGATAAGGTCCTTTTGAAATTACCTATCTTCACTATTTCAACAAATATTTATCCCCTTTGTTCTTTGAGACATCAATCTGTAATGAGTATTTGAGTATGGTGAGGGGGTCTGAGTCAAATCCTGACATCAGAACTGTAAAACAAATGGATGTATTTAGCAATGGTCAAATCATTTTATATCATACTAAAAATATTAATCTGTGATATAGATATATGTATATCACTCAGCAATACCCTGACATCAATCCCCCTTTCCATTCCAAGATATGTGGGATACATGTATTGGAATTGACTGAAATACAATGGTAATTGGTGAGTGTACTGACAATATGCATTGTAGACATTCTTACTAGAATAGACTATTGTTGTTCATTTCTCATATTTGTGATTTAGCTAGATCTCTTATCTATGCTTTAACTATAACGCTTAATTAGTGTATTTGGAGATTTGACCTTTCATTCTCCCTCTATGACTTGAAGTTGGGACCTAGGATGGCATACTTGCAGCTGATTAATGTGGACCCATTTATTCATAAAAGTATCATTTTTAGGGATCCTTATTTTATAGGCAACTGAGGATGTTTTGTCAGTAATGACAAAAGGACCCTTCCATGATGGAAGGAACTTTTTCTCCTTGACCTGGTCTCTTCCAAAGTTATTAAGATAAACTTTATCATTAATTTAATATTCCTCTTTGGAAGTTTTAAGTTCATAATAAGTTTTAGCGGCAGTTGCTGCCTTCTCTATGTTCCTTTGAGCAAAGGCAAAAACATATTGTAGATGCTTTCTTAAATTTTCCACATATTGATGTGTCGTAGCAGCGTTTATTAAATTCTGGTCTGATTTACGATACAGTAAATGTTGAGGTAGAACCATTCTACCAGTCATCAATTCAAAAGGTGACATATTAGTAGCACTACTTGGAGTTGCTCTTAATGCCATTAGGACGAGAGGTAATTTTACATCCCAGTCCTTACCTGTTTCATTCATTCATGAGGATTTTCACAATGAATTGGTTGTAACGCTCTACACCACCACTAGAGGCAGCTCTATATGCAATATGGAGCTTCCTTTTAACCCCTAGTATTTTCCACATTTTTGTCATCACTTCGCTAGTGAAGTGGACCCCCTGATCGTATTCGATTCGCTGGGGTAAACCAAATCTGGGAAACACATGCTGCGCATGTTTCAGCACTATTATTAGGTGCACTGATGCCCTCTACCTATTTAATGAACAGACATGTTACTGTTAACATGTATCAATTACCTCTAGATGACCTTGTTACTGGGCCAATAAAATCAGTTTGCATATCTGACCAAGGCATTACCATCCACCTTTTCTGCAATGGGGCTGTATGCGTTGGCGCAGTGGGTTGGAGCTGTGGACAGATTAAAAAACCTTGACAGTAGGTTTGTACATCCTTCAACAAATACGGCCAAAAGGTGTAGCCACGCAATATTTCATATGTTAATTTGGCACCACGATGGCCAGATATGGGAGCATCATGGGCATGTTGAAGCATGAGACCCCTGAACTGGGTAGGTACCACCCATTGTTGTATACCTGTTTTGGTGGTTCTAATTAAAAAAACATCCTGTAATTTGAATTGTGATTTGGACTTCATTATGATTCTAAGATCTTCCTTACCAATACAGTCATCTTTTGAGATGGGGTTGTTGTCAGGATTTTCTATATGTTTATATAAAATACCTATAATGGGGTCTTCTTTTTTACTAGTAATCAGGTCCTCACTAGGAGAATCCTGACTCCATTGTACCATGTTGGGTTCATTTTGTTGTTTAGCCTGGTTTCTGGTAATTACCTCTATATGAATTGCACCCATTAAATGGTCAATATTAAGAAACTCTCCATTTATGGCTAATGAATTTGCAAGATCATTGCCTTCTTTGTCAGGACCTAGAATCCTGGAACAACCCTTAGTCTTTTTCCAGTGTATTGTGAACCCATTGGAAACCACTAATCTATCAATCTTGCAGAACAACTTACCATGTTTGACTGGTTTGTCGTTCGTTTTCTGCATGCCATTTCTTTTCCAAGTTGGCAGGTATTCAACAAAACTGTCACGCTCATAATTGGAGTCAGTAATGATCACAAATTCATAAATACTTTGTTGAATAGCCATTTCAATGCTTTTTAGAATAGCCGTGAGTTCTGCTACTTGACGGGATCTTGGTTCAGTGTTGAATCCTACAGAAGTATTTAGAAATCTGTGTGCCCAAGTTATACCAATGCCAGCGACTAATCTGCGCTCATTATCAATAGTGGCATGGTAAGAACAACCATCAACATATACCCAAGGTAATGTTTGACAATGATCCTCATATATTTTATATGGGGAAAGCAATTGTTCCTCCAGGAAATCATCTTCTATTAAATCATCCCCATGATCTTTAGCAGTACAGTCATGGAGCTCAGCAAGCCCCTGTGTGACTGGATTCTTTTTATTTTGCTTGAAGCGAATTTCTAAAGGCCAGCCTTGTAAGGAAAGAGTCCAAGCTGTTATGCGGCTATTGTAAAGGTTCCCATCTCTTATTTTCTCACTTTGCAAACATAGCAAAGGCTAGTGGGCCGTTTCTACAATAATTTTCTCGCCCTGTATGTAGCTGCGGAAATTTTGTAGAGCCCATAAAGTAGATAAAAGAGTTTTTTCGAAATCCTTAAATTTTATTTCTACTCTGGATAAAGTTTTGCTCGCTTAAATCATTGTGTTTTTGATATAAAACAGCACTCATGCTTACATCAGTGTAACTTGTTTCTAAGTAGAAAGGTTTACCACTTTCAGGGTAAGCTAAGCAAGTTGCTTGAGTGAGTTTTCTCTTAAGCTCTCTTATTTCAGTCTCCTGAGCCTCACTCCAGTGCCATACTACATCCTTCTTTAGAAGATGAAACAGTGGTTTAGCTAATTCTACATAATTATCAATAAATTTGTGAGAATAAATTGTCATACCCAGGAATGATCTTAATTCCTTTAAGTTAGTTGGGTTCTTAGAATTTACGGCTTCAACCTTTTTCTTCAAAGGATTTAACCCTTCAGAAGTAACTTCATGTCCCAAGAAGTTTACACCGGGACGTCACCATTGATCTTTTTGTAGGGATAATTAAACACCTGCCCTTTTAAGTTGACTGAGGACATGTTTAAGCTCTGTGATGTGTTTTTCCAAGTCTGGGCTTTTGATTAACACATCATTAACATAGGATAACGTTCCCATTTCTACTGCTAGTGCATCAGTCATAGCATCACTGGAACAGCCATTAGCTAAGGAGATTTGCTCTTCGACTATTTGCTGAAATCCTGGAAAGATTTCATGCTGTCCTATCTCAGAGGCTTCTTCAAGCCTAGATGTGTGGTCCCCTTTGATTATAATTTACATACTTCCATGATTATGGAGATTGGGGTATTCTTGTTCTTTGATCGGTTGATCAAATACTAGGAAGGCTTCTTCAATTTTACAGATGCCTTCCTCTGAGCTGAACGGGTAAATTAGATTGAATTGTAAATAATCCTTCTGGCATGGATGCAAAGGATTGTTCTATTAACTGTTCTTCAGTTATGTACCTTTCAGTTATTAGCCCGATTTATATTATTCTGCAATCTGAAAGTATATTAATTGGATTCCAGAGCATATCCTATGGTAGTTCCCTTGGATAAGGTGATATCCTGTGGTGTCATGTTATGCACAATAACATGTATTGGAATATTTCCAAAATTTACCACAGGAGTATGGGTCATTGTTATACCCATATTTTGCATTCTCTGACCCCTTTTTACCTGTATGGGTAATAGAAATGTATTAGCCCCAGCAGGGATTACAATATCATTAGACACCTGGATATTCACAGAATATGGCATTTGTTGCTGGTTTGATTTCAGGGTTGCATTTTCATCCTGAAATATTTCAGGGTCCCCTTTTAAACTGCTCTAGAGGCAAAAGTTAATCAAATCTGTTTGTATGGCATATGTATGCAAGATATCATTGCCAATGTATATTTGATTATGGGGATTATTCAAAACTAAAAACAGGTGTTTTGCTGATTCATTACCTATGGAGCTAGATAATAAACATTTAGCTATAATGTTATAGCTTTCAGAATTATCATCTAGGTCATGGACCCAGTGATCTTGGGGAGAAAGATATGTAATCATTTTAAGATCTATTATGTGTGCTAAAAGCCTTGGCTTATATAGCTAGCTTCCCGTGTTACATTTAATTTAGCATACTTGGATTTCCCAAGGTCATGCACTTGCATAGGAATAAATAAATCATCCTTAATTTTCTCAATTTCTGCAAGGAATTGAGTGAATTTTTAAATATGACCATCAGAGCCTCTTAGGGGAGTTTGATAATCTATTTGTAGGACAGTAATTTCAGATACAGAGCTATTTCTGAAATGAATTTAAACAGCATCTGGCTTCTCTTCCATTACATGACAGTTATGTCTGGTGTGAGGTATGCTGGACTGTTCATAATTAATAGATCTTTTGACTTGTGACCAAATAATATTATTTATGCAATCAATTACAGTACTTAATCGCTTAAGAAGATCAATACCAATTATTAAACGATCATTTGGCAGATCCACTATAATGGCAGGGTGTCTTATTACCCTGTTTCCCAGTTTTAACCATGCAGTGCCCCAGACTTTGAGAGAGTCATCTCCAACACCTATTAATGAACCATCAAATTTCCTTAGGTTTAGGCTTGTGGGGCATTAGCTCATTTAGCTTTATGTAGTACCTGTAAGATAAGATAGTTGCTTGAGATCCAGTATCGATTTATCCCATTATAGGGTTGGTGACTGAATCGTGGAGCTCAGCTAATACATGGTATCTCTCCTCAGTTTCCACCATTTCACACATAAAATTAGCATGTTTAAACAATTTTGGACTTCTTTATCTGGATTCATTACATTACCTGACGCACCTCCTCTGTAATAGGGATAATGAGTTTCTTGCGTACTGCGTCACAGTCAGGACTTCCTTCTCCAGGTGAGGATAGCTCTGCACGTCCACCTGTGGGAATAAGGCTTAGGGTGAACTGTAAAAGAGGAGCCATTAATACTTCCAGACTGAGGACACCTGTCATCACAGTCAGGCCTTCCATTGCTGGGATTTAGGGAGATAATTAGTTTCATTAACATTCATTATCCCATTTGGTATTTCTCTCCCACCGGCGCCACCCCTAAAAAGGATTATTAGGTTGCTGAGCCATGAAATCTTGGCTCATATTAGCAAATTGTTCAAATAATTGATTAAACTGGGTACGAAGTTGACATACTTGGTTATATAAGCTATTTCTACCCATGGGAAGATTTTGTTATGCCCCAGGGTAGTGATTCCTGGATCCTTGGGATTCCTTAGAATCTGAGCTATTGTATCTATTTTGACGTGGTTGTCTTTGAGGTTAAACTTATCTGGCATTAATATCCCGGGGTGCACTATTTAATTGGGGTGCTTGATTATACTGAGGGTATCTGGGCCCCTCAGGATATCTACTTTCTCTGGGAAAAGTATCATTTTGGGGATACCTATGTCTTTCAGGGTATCTGTTCACGGGGAAAATTATCATTCTGGGGGTACCTAGGCCTTTTTAGGATATCTATCTCCTTGGGGAGATTTTGAGTATACTCCCTTCTATCAGCCTGTGGACTCTGCAACTCAGCCCTTGGTGGGGGAGGGGCAGATTTAAAATTTTGTGGCCTGTGAGGCCCATTTCCCCTGACCACTTAAGTATAAGTTCTCTTTCTCTGGGACTCTAAATTCAGCAGCAAGTGGACACCCTAGCAGCTTCGGCTACTATTTTAGTATTCGGCCTTGTTTCTCTTTTAACCCCCCGTTCACTGGACTGCTGAATGGAGTATAATTTTGTACTCTATCTGATCAGCCAATCCAATGAACAGTTATCATCAAAGTCTCTAGCCAGATTTACTTTGATGTGTGAGGGTAATGCTTTATAGACTATAGTGACAAATTTGGGTTTGTTTTTTGACATGCTGTAAGCTCCTTTTAGTGTTCAATTGGGCTCTGATGTGGGCCACATTTAAAATTGTATATCGCTGCTTAAGCTGTGGTGGTGGTACGATATGGCCCAAACTCCATTTTACACTGCCATTTTATTTCACTCCAAGAATAAATATTCATATCTTTCAGAGAAATAAAAAAACTTACGATATTTACCTTCAAATATCCATGTAGACTGCATACTATTAACATTTAGTATGGATAAAGCATTTTCATAGGCCTCTAACGGCCTCTAAGTGGTCAATTATAGAAGTGGTCCTCCTTTTGTAGAATGCAGGTACTGCATTGTTTAAGAATTTAACTATCTGAGGGGTGTCATACACATTATTAGGTACATTTTGGGTTCTCCTAGGGACCTTATTAATTGGGGTGGAGCGCCCCCTGTCTGTCCTTTTTTTTACTACGAGGAGATTCCTTATGTGCATTATTTTGATAAGGGCTATCTGCGTAGCTGGCTCTGCCCTCTGACTCATTAGAGTAAATTTCCTCCTTTTCTGAAGTGTAGAAATTCCCTGAATTTAAAACATTAGGTGACGGCCTATTTGGGAAGTTTATTTCTGAGTCATGCGGGGTCCTCTGTTTAATTTCTTACCTTATTCTTTGAAGCTCCTTGCTCATATACTCCTTAATGGATTCCATAAGTTTATCATTATTCTCATTATTTTCATCACTAATGGAGGGTGGCTTATTATTGCTGAGTTTAAGATTTTTATTTCAGCGATTCATTTTTGGTTATGTTTATCTGAGGCAGCCATGTTTTTTTTAATGTAACAATTTAATTTTGGGCTATTTCTAAAAAAAAATCGCATTTGCGTGATGAGCAAATTTAATCTCTTAGCTGCTGTAATTTGCATTCCTTTTCTATCATGTACGTGGATAGTTCATCATTAATGCATATTACTAACAGCCAAGATTTAAGTATTATCTCATCCCATTTTTTAGAACCCCCTTGCATTGATTAATTTTTTTAAATTCCTGGAATAATTCACTTTACTCATTCTATGCTTTGTTTTCAATAGCGGTATTTTTGGCCTTATATATAAGCATATCAATATAATCATTTAATTATTAAATCTATTTTTGATGTGGCCGATAGGGTCTATTTTAAGGGAGTCTGCCTTAGTAATGGGAAGTTTTGGGGGACACATTTCAATACTGTGTATAGATTCATTTGAGGCGCTTCTAGTAATAGACATTATGATTTTAGCTTAGTATTTAGTTAATTTAAAACACTAATACAATTGTTTAACAAAAAAATGTCTTTATAATTTTTAATTTTAAAATATCACTTCATTTTTTTAAAATAATTTCTACTTTACTACAAAATATATTATATCAATGTGATAAAGATGTAACGGTCTACAGCTATGTGCATCCAAATAAAATGTTGGTGTATTTACTGTCAAATGTTCCCACCAATTATATTATTATATTTAATCTAGGTTACAATATTTTTGATTAATGGAATCATGAATATTAATAGTTAATAACGATCACACAATTATTGCCAGCAATATATCCAATTAATACAGTAGGATCTTATCAGTACACTCTAGTGAAATGTTAAATCTCTGTAGTGTACTCCAAAAATAATACTATTGAGATATCTATAAATTTGACAATAAAATTATTATCAAATATCAATATTTATTCTTAATTAAAGTTCTGACCAGTTAATCTTTATGAAACACAATGATTATATTTATGTAGTAAACTGAATATCACTTGAAACCAGGTATCTATATTCATTATTACAATCTTAAATTAATTTAACACGCTATAAAAATCTTTAGGACAAATAATATTCAATTAAATTGTCTGCTTCCTCTGTATTATGTACACAATACAATCTATAAATCGACCTTAACTCAAAATGAATTAATTATCAAATATCGCAATTAAATTTTACTGGAACGATTTATAATTGCCAGAAATATTAACCAATTCAATATATAGCTTATTTCACAACGTTTGGTTAACAATGTAATCAAATATTTCAACTCAAATCTATCTTTGATTTAAAACATTAAATATATTTAACAATCGCCATACATTACCAGATACCAAAATTTGAGAACCCAGTCCTCAGATATTTCTATTGTCATACGTGAAGAGATATTTGCACACATTTTTGGAAGAGAATTGAGCCCAATAATCTCTTATCAGAAAGAGGGTTTCAAAAGGTTTTTATTACAAAGACTATGTCCCCACACTCTGGTCTTCTGTAAGTAAATATGGCAGCTAAGCAGGATTGCAACAAGGAAAACAGGCAAGGCTCAGTCGGTCACAAAAAGAAGCAGCAAAAAAGGGCCACTCTCTTCCATGTGCAGAGCTTATATCAGTGATAAACTCTTCTCCCCATTTCTGAATCATCCAATAGAGAATTCTTTGGGTCTAGATAACTCTCATTGGCTATAGTAATTTTTGGGTACGCCCTAACCTCTCGTTGGCTACTGGTAATTCCACTTTGTGATTCAACTCTATGATTGAATATCTCTAGCTGTCATTCCCGTATTGAACACCGGGGGCAACAGAAATTGTAAAATCGTTTTTACTAGCAAAATAATTAACAACAGGAAAATATATTTCCTTTCTATATTTTTGTAAATGTATATTCAATATACTTATTATTTCATAGCTTTAATAAAGCATCTGGTTAGTATATATGTGATTAATTTAACTTAGCACGTATATTTTAAGACTAGACATGGGCATATTGATTATGTATTCTTATATATTTAAATATTGAACCTGGGCATATTAAGTCTTATAATATACATATACAGTACATATATATATATATATATATATATATATATACTTCCTACTCATGTCTAGAGATGTTCTTACGAGTCATATTTCTATTAGGGAACTCAGTAATTATAATTCAATATTTTTAGTATCATTTTTATTGACTATTTAATATATACATTTTATTTCATCATTTCACATATCTTAATAATTTTTGAGTGCATGGACTCATGTCTATGATAATATTCATAGGACAGCTTATTGGTGCAACATGGGTGAGACATGAGATATCCCTCAGAACCTATATATATATATATATATATATATATTTATATATTACTGGGGCATCAATGAAATATTTGGAAATTATCTAATATAAGTTAATTTAAAAATCTCAAATCTTATATGGATTCAACTTTTTCTTAGAACATGAATAGTTATTTCTTTGTTACATCCAGTACAGAGACAAACTCTGGGGGATATATATTTTGTTTAGTGTGTATTTATTTAACACTGAGATGGGAAATAGTTACTGTACATCTCTTGAAATTTGTTTCTTGTTTCAGACTTTAGTCTCCCTCCCTACGGGAGGTCTGTTATGAACAAACTATATTACCAACTCTTCAGGCAGGAAGTTCCTTATATGGAAGTTCAAATCTGAGAATACAATGTGGTAAGGTCCCTTTGAAGTGACCTATCTTAACTATTTGAACAAATGTTTATCCCCTTTGTTCTTTGAGACATCAATCTGTAATGTGCATTTGAATATAGTGAGGGGGGTCTGAGTCAGATCCTGACATCAGAACTGTAATACAAATGGATGTATTTAGCAATGGTCAAAGTATTTTATGTCATACTGAAATATTAATCTATGTGATATATATATATATATATATATATATATATATTTTTTTTTAAATATCACTCAGCAATACCCTGACAAATGACATAAAACCTATTTTAGCAGAGTACAAAGATGTTCGAGCTTGTACATAAAAGAACAAGATTCTGTATCTTCATCAATGACCAGCTGATCATCTGAAATTATTTCACCTTCAGAAGACAAATCTGAAGGGTCTAATTCATTAAGAAGTTGTTTAGCTGATCTGATCTTTTGAGATTAAGAGTTACTAGATAAACTGACTGGAGGATAAAGATCAGGCACAGTCCTTAACGTTTACTTGGAGGAGGCATAGTCACCAACATCTCAGTAACTGTACAGAGCACAAAATTCCTGGAGATAAATCTGGAGACCTCACTTGTGCAGAATAAACAGAGGGAGTTCATATTCCCTTTAAAGGCAAGAGCAGCATTAAATTAAAGTATAAAAATAAATAGTTAGTAAATCTACCCTCTAAAGGATCTACTTTAGAAATAATGGGGACAGTTCTTGTATGCTCAATCATGTAATAAATATACAGACAAAAAGTCCAGAAAACAAAAATGTAATAACTCCTTGCGTGCTAACGACGGCTCTGAGCCGTCGCAAATTTTCCCAGTCAGGTGCTAACGACGGATCAGAGCCGTCGCTAGCACTCACCCACCTTTATGGAGCAATCTGGCCTGTATAGTGACAGGCATCACCGGGGCTTCATGTTTCATGTGGTGACATCACGCGCAATGATGTGATGTCACGTGTAACTTTATTTAAAACTGACAATTGCAAGTTATAGGGAAATGCAGGCATGCTGCTTAGATGCCTGTATCTCGGGCATCTAAGCAGCTACAGACCACCAAGACCCAGGTCTACAATAAACAATAAAAAGTAAAAAAAATATTTAAAGTGAAGAAAAAAAAGTATTTGGGGGTCTCTAAAGGCACATAAAGATCAAAATTGCCTAGAGACCCCCAAAATACATTTTATAAAAATAAACTTGTTTAAGTATTATAGCTAAATGATCACTGTGGTAACGAGCGTTACCGCAGTGATTACCTAGCTGAGAAATGTCGCATTCGCTTTTACAATACGGACCGATATTATATTTGTAATCCCATGATCACATGGATAATGTGGTTACAAATTAATACATGGTAGATGAATGCTATTTAAAAAAACAAAAAAACACCAAATACTATTTTTATAATCAGTCCTTTATCATTCTGTATTTTTAATTCAAAGAAGCTTACTTTTTCCAATAAATATATATATTTTCTGATTACAAAATAAATAGATATTTTTAAAGGAATTATGTAAAGAGAATTATGGCGAAGCGTCTCAGTGCTAAGGAAGCAGCTGAGTTCTCTATGAACTCAGACTCTGATTCCTTCACTGATGATGCATATGGTATATAAACTAAATATTTCTAGAAAGTACACACCAAGCCGCATCAAATGAGGGGCCACATGTATTGTTAGCAGTAGCACAAAAATAGACAATGTAAGAGGAATATGGCTCTTTCCTAAAAAACATATATATTTTTTTATGCAAAGCACCATATTCCGTTAATTGTTGCACACCTCAATTTTGTGCTAGAGATACATGTAGCCCCTCATTGGATGCGCCAAAGGCTGTACTTTTTACAAATGTGTGCTTTATGTACCATATTTTAATTTTGCTAGACGTGTTTAATTGCAGACATGGCAATCTTGAAATCATATAATAAAAATAGCCTTTTGACTTTTATGGGTTATGTCTGCAATCAGACAGCTGTAGAAATCATGGCTCTCTGCTTAAAATATATTTTTTTTTAAGCAATGCAACTTATTTCATTAATTGCTGCACATCCCAAATTCATGCTAGAAATACTTGTAGCCCCTCATTTGATGCACTAAGGGAAGTACTTTCTGCGATTGTGTGTTTTGTGTACCCCATTTTAATTTCTCAGGTGGCTAGAACTGTTTAATTGCTGAAAACTGTGCAGTAAATTCTAAGATGCTGTTTTTGATCGTTTATTAAATTGACATGCCTGCAATAAAACAGTGGAAAAAACAGTGAAATGCTCTTTCTGCTTATTTCAGACAGGTTACCTACTACAAATATTTATCCACACAGGTTTTGAAGATAGAGCTTATAAAAATAAAATGACATTCTATTATTTATTGAGGAGGACAGTAAACAATTACACTTTTTTTCACATTTTTACGGGCTATTTTTTAAATCTGATGATACATTCACATATAATAATGGTATATTTTGAATCTGCTGGGTCTGCTGAAAAAAACAATATATAGTTTGTATAGTTTATTCTCACAAACTTTACTTCTAAAAGTGTTTAAATGTGAACTGCAACAAAAAGCTCAAAACCAGCTTAGCACACAGGTGGGAAATGGCTCACAATACCAAAGGGTATTGTATATAGAAACACAAAGTATATATTCTCAGGGAATTTAACAGAAAAGTCCAAGAGAATAGGAGACTATCAGCAGAATAGAGAGCCTCTTGCACGTAAATTATTAAAATATATTAAATGCTAAATAAATGTAGGTAACACAGGTAGCAATGGCCGCTGCTAGCTGACGAGTACCACAGAAGCGCAGTAAAAGGAGGGAGAACAATAAGGTTGAAAATGAACTACCACACTGCCAAAACCTGTCCTCTATGAAAGAACAATACGAAGTGAAGCACGCAAACCTGAGTCAAGCGCACGACTAAGTAACGTGAGGTAGAAGAATCAACTGCTCGCTCTGAGAGAACATGCTCAACAACTGGTATTAGAAATATGAAAAAAGACAGTTTGAAGGAGCAATAACAGCCCCAACGCGCTAAACAGAAACAAGTTTGTCACACGCAGAGTAGTGCTAACAGTAAAAAAAAAAAAAAGACTGTTTTGAGGTTTCAAAAAGAGGTTTACAGGCAAATAAAGAGAAAAAAAAATGTACATCATGAATGCAAGTGCACAATATTCACTTATCAAGAGCACAAACTATAAGGAAATGGTGAATACATAATTGGCAAATATATTTGCAACCCTCAATATTGAATGTCTAGATTTAAATTGACCTTCCAGTAAAAACTCAGGAGACCACTCTTAGACCTCAAATATTGAAAAGATATTAGTACAGGCGTACCTCGGAGATATTGCGGGTTTGGTTCCATAAATAAAGTGAGTTGCGCAAATTTATTTGTTTCTCAGTGTATAGAAGTTATATTTATACTATATTGTAGTCTATTAAGTGTGCAATAGCATTATGTCTAAAAAACAATGTACATACCTTTAATTAAAAAATAACCATCCTCTGAGCCTTCAGTGAGTCATAATCTTTTTGCTGGTGGTATGTGTTATATATATATATATATAAGAAAAATATGGAAGCGGTGTACCAGCTCAACCCAATCAAATAATATATAGATTAACCGTAGATATGTAAATTAATATATCATGGGTGCCCGGGGGCATAGAAAAAAATTGATATACTATAATATATGGAAAAAACAAAAGAGGGGACAGAAAAAGAAGAGAGAGAAATAAGTATGCCCTGTGCCAGCACTAATCATGAAAAAAATAAGGATAAATTCATCAAAGCTGGGTGTGAGAGCTACTGGTCTAGGGGATATATAAGCCCCTCTCCTATAAACATAAACCTGCTAGTCATAGATGTACAAAACTATATTCAATTTATTAGTAAAAAATACATATAGATATATAAGAATGAGTAAAAAAGTGCCTAAGTATAATAAAATACCTATCTACCAATGGCCATTGGGAAGAAGCCTGTATCCATGGATAGAGCTCAAATAATAATGAATCAAAACATTGTAATTGAGCCTAATAAAGTTCATATAGTGGTCCTATACTTTAGGATTGTGGTCCATAAAGTCCATGCAGGATAAGCACCACACTAGTCTCCAAGACATGCAGTAGAACCATACATTTAAAGCAGTCATATATGGAGAAATGTTAGTAGAGTACAGTAGTTCATGCAGACATATGTTATGCAATGCAGGTCGGGAAGCAAAAAAAGCAATATTGCAGTCAAGCAGTTCAAATAGTAAAGACACAACTGTAAGATATTCCAAGCAATTGTTAGCTCCCAGAAATTGCTGGGTATACTTGCTGTAGGGTACTGCCTACTGAGGGATTTACCCTTGCTTAAGGGACCCTTTATTAAAGGCAAGTAGCGTGGATAGATCTCACCCGTCTTCGTCAAAATATGACATCCATATGTGCTGGTGTGTGTCAGTCCAGACTCAAAGTGCTGAAATGTTGTTCCCCCATATGCTGCAGTCAGATGCTGAAACTGCAAAGTGTATGACGTTATGGCTATTCCTTGTCGCTCAATGGAGATAACAAAGTGTGGTGTAAATAGACTCCCCAACGGTCAGAGAAGTCCAGGACCCTCAGCTGGCCTAGCCGAGGTCAGTAGTGTAAGGAGTTAGAGGGTATAAATGTTTGCTTGTCACATTTTACTGTTGTTCTGATGAAGGGGAGCTGTCCCCGAAAAGACACGTAAATAAAAGCTTCTATTGCTTATCCTTAAGCCCAGCGAGTGCTATCTTCTATTACCTCTATATATATATATATATATATATATATATGTATATATATATATATATATATATATGTGTGTGTGTTTGTGTATTTATGTGTTTAAATGTGTATATATGTTGGAAAATGGCGCCGGTAGATTTGCTCGACACAGGGTTGCCACAAACCTTTAATTTGTAAAAAGAGTAATATCTGTGAAGTGCAATAAAGCGAAGCACAATAAGACGATTTTTGCCTGTAATAATAGAAGGTATCATAATAAAAAAAGATCACTTTTGGGACCCACAGTAAAGACCTTACTTTTAAATATTTTATCAAACTCTTAGAACATTCTGTTTTGGAACTGTATATTAAATAGTGCAAATATACATTTTAAGAGAATGACTGTAATAAGGAAACTCACACGATTCAATGTAAAAGAAAAAGAAGCAGAAGCGCACCAGGGCACGATTCAAGTGAAGATTTATTGGTATAAAACACACGCAACTAACAATGTTGCACTTACGAGATTAAAAACAAAATGAGCCTGTAGATTTGAACAGTCTTTGTGTGCACCACAGCAAACCGCTGCATGTGCATCACTAGGAGACGGCCACCTGGTGATGCACATGCAGCTGTTTGCTGTGGCGCACACGAAGACTGTTCAAATCTACAGGCTCATTTTGTTTTTAATCTCGTAAGTGCAACATTGTTAGTTGCGTGTGTTTTATACCAATAAATCTTCACTTGAATCGTGCCCTGGTGCGCTTCTGTTTCTTTTACATGGTAATACAACGAGTCAAACAAGGATCCTTTTGACTAATCCGAAGCTGCACCGGGAGAAACCAGCCCTACATGCGAGGAAAAGTGGTTTTCAGCTCACATCAGCAAACAAATTGATAATATACATTTAAAAGGTACTGTTGTCAAGTTTTAAGGGTATCTTGGAAATCTGTTACCCCAACGGACTACCACCTTTCACCACATAAAGGTGAAGTGTGATTTATTTTTTCAGGGGTGTTAAAAGTAATACGTATTAATATACCAGCATACCTCTGGATTGTATTCACTGATACAGAATTAACTTGTTTTGAATAATTGCTATGTTTTGAAATTTCAATAGATTTGTTTCTTTTTGTATTAGCAACAAGCACTAATAGCGTACATTACTGCATATAATTAAAAGGTGACAGCATCTTTAGGAATATACATAATTCAAATTAATACAGGCACAGATAGTTAAGCGCAATATCATCCTTTTTATTGTCACACGATTCAAACCTATAGGTCACTATAGCACAAATGTTTATCATAAAACAAAATATTCCCAAAAAAACAGATAGGATAACACACATTAAAATAATGTAATGTAGGAACATGACTATATATAACCTTTTCCCATACTTAACAGTTTAGCATTATTAATATAACAAATGAACCCCCATGTACTAATACTATAGAGAATCTCTATAAAAAAAGCTAAAAGTTTAGCTAGACTGCTGGTTTTTAAACCTGTTCTCAGGCCTTCCCAACAAGCCAGGTTTTCAGGATTACCTTGGATGAGAGCAGGTTAATAACCATGTTTACTAATCAGCTGATTATTTCACCTGTGCTCTAGTTCAGATATCCTCAAATTGTGGCCTGTTAGGGAGACCAGGGGACAGGTTTGAAAACTAGTGAGACAGACTAATAATGAATAAGAGCCCAGTGAAAATGTTTCAGTCTGAAATTGCCTCCTGGCTATGATGTACTGTTACAAATATGTACTTGTTGATAACCTGTGGACAATGGGAGTGCAAAAATTGTAATTTCACTTACCTGATATGCACCCAACAAGTCCGAAACAAGTTATTCACTGCTGCACAAGTCTACTAACTCCTTACTGGGTTACTGCAATCCCCCCTCTAAACCAAATACTGTAGTAGCTTTGAGAGGTAAAATGGGCCACAAATCAGTCTGAGAACCCTTCTCAAGAATGAATCTGGAGCACCTCAATTCTTCACCTTCCTCCAAAGATAAAACTGGCAAACCAGAGAGGTGGAAGGGATACTCTGAGTTTTGTGAATTTTTGCCTCCTCCTAGTGGCCAAGAATTTAATCCCAGGAGTAATGGCTCAAGAGGAAAACATCTTCATTTGGCTTTCTTATTTGTTCTATAAATTTTAAAGATATTCTAAAATACATTTTTTATGGAGTAGGTTGCTGAATGTTCATTTTGCTCCTATGAAAAAGTTTAGCAAACACATTAGTGTTTGAAATCTGAATTTTACTATTATGTCATCCTATTAAACAGTATTTCAAATGTTCCTTCACTATCTAGCTGCTCTTCCTATATCTAGATGATTATCATGTTAGGGGCTCTATTTTCTCTTTTGACTTGTTAAGCTTTTCAAAAGTATGAAGGCTTTAAGAACTTCACATATACAGGGACATTTTTTGAAATATCCATTCTAAAATTGTAATTAGTAGGATCCAAAACTATTGACAGACCAACATACTACAGACTTGCTTTGTTATAGCCCTTATATGTAAGCTTTTAGAGTATAATCTGAGCTCTTTCATTTTGCTCTTTCTATTTCAATCTGTCTTTCTTCCTCAATCATTTTTCTTCTCTTTGTTTCTCTCTTGCTTTTTTCAATTCAATTTGAATTCAGATCTAGCCACTGTGATGTTTCACATAAAGGTATTTTAGGTCCTTAGGGATGTTGCACTTCCTAAATTACAAATATGATTTATGCTTACCGTATAAATTAATTTATTTAATGGTGATGAGTCCACAATCCATTACTCCTGGGAATTATACTCCTGACCACTAGGAGGAGGCAAAGATCCCAAAACTCCAAGAGCCTTATAAACCCCTCCCACCTTACTGCAAACTAGTCTGATGTATAGCCAAGCCAGAAAAAGAAGGTAGGAAAAGAAATGAGCAAAACAAAAAAAGAGCTGGGGGTAAAATGATGCATACTGTCAACGCACACAAAAAAAATCTAAATAATGGGCAGGGTCTCGTGGACTCTCACTGCCATGAATTTATCAGGAAAGAATAAATTATATTTTCTTTCAAAAAGGTGTTGAAAGTTCACGATCCATTACTCCTGGGAAACTAAAAAGTGGAATCTGCAAATACCCAAAGCTGTGGAGTTCACAAGTAATCTGGACGGGACCAAACATACTATACCAATTAGATGAGCTGAATAGTTTATATTTTATGCAGAAAAAATACATATATAAAAATATTTAATGCCCAGAAACAGCTGCCTGAAGGACTTTTCTACCAAAAGCTGCTTCAGAAGAAGCAAAAACACAAAAATGGTAAAATTTAGAAAAGGTTTGTAAGGAAGACCAAGTAGCTGTCTTGCAAATTTGATTAATAGAAACCTATTTTTTAAAGGCCCAGGAAGTAGCAACTGATCTGGTAGAATGGGCATTAATATGTTTAGAAGGAGACTGACCTACCTCCAAGTAAGCTTTATGAATCAAAAGCTTCAACTAAGAGGCTAACGAAACGGCAGTAGCCTTATGAACTTTTCTGGAACCAGAAAAAGAACTTCAAAGCTCTGACCACATCCAAATTATGGAGAAACCTCTCCTTAGAATTCTTTGGATTAGGACAATAAGAAGGAACAACAATCTCACAATTGATATTGTCAGAAGAATCCACCTAAGGAGGTTCACAACAGAGAGCAGACAATTCAAAAAATATTTTTGGAAAAGAGATCACCAAAGAAACAGAACCTTCCAGGACAAAAGTTGAATTTTCAAATTTAAGCATAGGTTCAAAAGGAGGGACCCTGCAAAACTCTCATAACCAAATTCCATGGAGTAAAAATTGGCTAAAAGTATCAGTAAATACAGTAGATTTGCATAATCAACAAATATTTGATAAAAAGATAATGCAATTGCACTTAGTCTGAACTTCAAATGAGTAGATTTTTTTTCTGACAAATTTCAGTTATGTCTATTTCCACTCCCTCTGTATCATGTTACAGCAGTCAGCCAATCACAAATGCATATACGTATATTCAGTGAATTCTTGCACATGCTCAGTAGTAAGTGTAAATATAAAAATACTGTGCACATTTTGTTAATGGAAGAAAATTGGAAAGTTGTTTAAAATTGCATGCTCTTTTTTTTTTTTTTGCAATAGTTTTTATTGATTTTTTACAATATATACAACCACATCATATATCAACACAGACAAAAAGAAAGACAATAATAAAAAAAAAACAGAAATACAAATGAAATATTGCCGTCAAGGAAACACAGAATAAGCTCTGTCTATCTTACAATTCCAGCAAAGCAAGAAAACAGTTGAACAAACAAAAAAAACAAAAAAAAATGGATTTCTCATCCTATTTTTGCACCCATAGTAAACTTAAAAAATCGATTATGCATAATACCACACTGAAAGTTCACATCACATAAACGAATAGGAAGAGAAAAAAAAAAAAAAAACCCAACAACAACAAAAAAAAATGGTATAAGAAATTTCCCTTCTCTCCTCCCCCCCGATCCCCTCCCCCCCCCTCGGGCGCTCCCCCCCCCCCCCCCATCACCGCTCTGGCACTCCCATCCCCCCATCCCCACTGGGTCACTCCAACCAGCTATGTGGAAATACATTCAATAATGTTAGCTCAGCAAAGCTCACTGATGATAGGAAGGGGGAAAGAATCATCCTTTGCGACGATATAGGGTATGATAGAATAACCGGGGACCACTTCCAAAGAAATTTCTGGATTTGTTTCTCAGCAGCGTCATATAGTTGATATGATTCAAACACTACTTGATCTTGTAATATTTTAAAGACCATAGTTAGACCAGGTGTCCTCTTAGCTTTACAATTTTTCAAGATACAATGTCTAACAGCTAATATAATTGTGTTTAAACTATTTATAGTGTTACAATTGATCACATCATTTGATAAACCAGGAAAATAATATCTCTCCCATTTAATGCTATTGTTACTTTGTATAATTTATTGAACCAAAAGATAATTTTCAACCACAATTGTCTAACCTTAGGGCATGTCCAAAACATATGGAGTAAATCTGCCTTACCATGTGCACAACGTGGACATAGATTAGCTGTCATCGGATAGAATTTAGATATTTTCCATGGTGATAAATAGAAATTATTAATCATCTTCATATGAGATTCTTTCCACGATATAGGTATTTTACATTTACTCATGGCCTTAAAGCTCAGGTTAAAAGAATCATGGTCTACTGACGGAAATATAGAGACCCATACCTTACATAGTTTATCCAGAAGAAGCTGGCTCTGTTTACTCAGCAAAATATCGTACATTAGAGAAATCGACGCATCTCCTGCAGTAAATTTTTGTACAAATAACTTAATATCTGCCCAAATCATTGTGGTCGAAATACGCCACTTCTGACCTGTGACAAAATGCCGAATTTGGAAGTAGACAAATAGATCCACTCTATTAATCCCGAATTTGCTAACGATATCTTCTACTGATGCCATTTGGCCACCTGCATCTAGAACTTGTTTTACATACTGTAAACCTTTTCCAGCCCATTCTCTAAATGTTTTTTGATATAATCCTGGTAGAAAACTCGGATTACCTACAATAGGTAGAAATTCAGAAAAGGAAAAATCCAAATCTAAAAAAATACAGAATTTCTGCCAGGCAGATACAATATTCTTAATAGAAATGAGACAGCAAATATTCTGCGGCAGCTTCTGTACAGGGATGTGTATAATGGCTTTCCACGCAAATGGCGCAATTAGAAACAAATCTATTTCTTCAGAGGCTACTATATTGGATCCAGCTATCCAATCTACCGCTATTTTAACCAAAGCAACTATGTTATAAAGTTTGATATTTGGCAGCGCTAATCCTACTGCGTATACCTTTTGCATTAATCTTTCCAGACCAATTCGAGGCTTTTTATTATTCCAAATGAATTTGGAAAAAACAGCATTAATTAATTTTATATCCTTATTTAAAATAAATAGCGGGAGATTCTGCAACGGGTACAACAGACGCGGAAATTTTAATTAAATTGACACGCGCAGTCAAGGAGAGTGGAAAGGCGGCCCATACCTGTAGATCTGCAATAATTTTATGAAACAATCGGCCATAATTATCTTTATACCAGTGACTAGGATTTCTATGGAGAAACAGACGCAGGTATTTAATACCGTCAACTTGTTTAAATGGACTGTAGGGTACTCTAGTCTGAGTATTGTTTAGACACATTAATTCGCTCTTTTCCAAATTTATCCTATACCCAGAGAAAGAGCTAAAATTTCCAACGTATGCAGAATCAGGGGGATAGATTGTTGTGTATTCGCCAGAAATAATAATACATCATCTGCATACAGCAATGTTTTAAGAGGGTGGGTACCCATCAGAACTCCCGGTAACACTTTCCTGAACTGTATTGCTAAAGGCTCTAAGGCGATATTAAAAAGTAACGGGGATAAAGGGCATCCCTGTCTAGTTCCTCTTTGGAGTATTATTTTCGGAGATAAAGTCCCGTTGATCAAAATAAAGGATATAGGGTTATGATATATTTTACAAATAAATTGTACAAATTCACCTTTAAACCCAAACTGATCTAATGCTCGAAATAAGTAATCCCATACAATCGAGTCAAAGCCTTTAACCGCATCTAAAGATAGAATAGCCGCATTCTGCCACAACGGCCTCTGTTTACTCTTATCTATGTTCCACACATAGTCTAAAAAATTAACCAATTTATGAATATTTTTAGAAGGATTTCTCCCTGTCATAAATCCAGTTTGATCTGGATAGATAATTTTATATAAAAAGATAGATAGCCTAGATGCAATAATTGACATTAAGATTTTATAATCTGTGTTTAAGACCGAGATTGGCCTATATGAGGCCAGATCCTCCGCATTTTTATCCTTCTTTAAGATGAGTGAAATATTAGCTGCTGAAAAGTAATTTGAGATAGAACTCTGAGAACAAAAATAAGAATTAAAAAGCTTTTCTAAAATTAGAGGTATCTCTTCGTTTAGACATCTATAAAACTCCGCCGGGAGTCCATCCGGACCTGCTGCCTTATTTAACTTTAAATTATCTATTGCTTTGCTAATTTCTACCGAGGTAATTGGAGCGTTAATTACCATTAAGTCGTCCGACGATATTTTAGGGACCTCTATCATATTCCAAAACAGATCTTGCTTCACGTTATCTATTTCAATTTGGTTATATAACTGTTGATAATAGGTGTGGAAGATTTCTACGATTCTTTTAGTTTCGGTAACTCTACCTGTGTCTGATTTGATAGATAGAATGAGATTTCTCTTTTGCCTCACTTTAGACAGTCTAGCCAGATATTTCGCGGAGC
The DNA here is from genome assembly GCF_027579735.1 of Bombina bombina. Classification (NCBI taxonomy): domain Eukaryota; kingdom Metazoa; phylum Chordata; class Amphibia; order Anura; family Bombinatoridae; genus Bombina; species Bombina bombina. The sequence goes on from NC_069499.1 coordinate 543,058,356, forward strand.
AAACATGTACTCCTCTAAAGTGCAAATTAATTTTTGTCTCTTCTTCTACTAATTTTTGCTTTAAAAAGAGATCTCTTTCTTTTCTATTCTCTCTATATTTCCCCCAATTAGCCACTGTCGGATATGAGCAATATTTTCTATAGGCATTCCTGACTTGATTTGTAATTTGAGTTTCTCGTGCTCTATTCTTTTTCTTCCCTATGCTCACAAAAGCTTGAATCTCTCCCCGGATAACAGCTTTAAATGCTTCCCAGAAAACCTCTAACTTATGCAAACTACTTGAATTCTCATTATAATAGCGCTGCCACACTATTTTTAAAAAATTCACAAATTTAGGATTAGTATATAAGTGGCGGGGAAAAGTAAATCTGGGGATTCCCCCTCTTTCTTTATTACCTGAGAGTAAGGAAAATGAGACTATAGCGTGATCAGATACACAAATCTCTCCCATTGTACTTTCTAGATCCTGCAATAAGAGTATTTCAGAAATTAAAAAAAAATCTATTCTGGAAAAAGTGCGATGTGCTTTAGATTCACATGAAAATGCCAATACATCTGGATTTTTAAACCGCCACACATCAACCAGCTTCAACCTCAGACAAAATTGTCTTAAATATTTAGCATATCTAGTATTGGTCAATATATTTTTTTTTGAGAATCTATCTAGCTCTGGACTAAGAGTTACATTAAAATCTCCGCCTAAAATCAGATTCTCTGCAACAAACGGGAATAACTTTAACTTCATCTTTTCCCAAAAGTCAACTGAAAAATCATTTGGGGCATATACATTACAGATAACTAATTTCCAATTTTTCACTTGTATCTGAAGCAAGATAAACCTAGCTGCCGGATCAAATTCAGCATTAATTATCTTATAATCCAATTCTTTGTGCAAAAGTATAGCAACTCCACATTTTCTAGCTACCTCTGAGGTAGACAGAACCTCCCCCACCCACTTTATTTTTAACTTGGCTGCTTCTTGTTCATTAAGATGAGTCTCCTGCAAGAGTACAACATCAGGTTTATACCGAGTTAACGTTTTAATTACTAATTTACGTTTAGCGGGGGAAGCTATCCCCCCTATATTCCAAGATATAATTTTAATTCCTTCCCTCATCCACCATTAAAATCAATATAACACAACCCATAATAGGGACCAGGGGGGGGGGCAGTGCACACGGAAGGAGGGACCACAGACGGCGGGCGGAGAGAGGAGAAAAAAAAGCGGAGGAGAGAGAGGAGAAGAAAAAAAAAAAAAGAAAAAAAAAAGAATACAACAGGAAGGGAAAAACATATCACACATAAAATACAATATAACAACTTCACTGCATTCGTTAACATATAATCTCTGTTATTTAGAAGAAAAACAAGTTCCATATAGGATAACCTTTCCATTATATGAAGACTAAAACTTTACCCTGTCTGAATATTTAATACCTTTGTCCTCAATAATTATACGCGCTGGATATATCAGGCGAGCTTTAACCCCTTTATTTATTAGTTGCGAGCAATATGGGGCCATTAGTTTTCTTTTAGCTGACGTCTCATATGAGAAGTCCTGGAACAACAGAATCCGGTTCTTTCCAAAAATGGGTGGATCATTTTTTTAAAATAATTTCAATATTTCAACTTTATCTTGAAATTTTAACAATTTAAAGATACAGATTCTGTTCCTCGTGACTCCATCCGAGAAGGATTTCTTGGGGCCCAACCTATGTGCTCGTTCTATCGCTAGGGTTAGCAACTCAGGGGGCATCCCTAGTGTTTGTGGTAGTGTAATTGAGGTGAATTTCAACAGATCCTCATATTCTGATATTTCTGGGAGGCCCACTATCCTAATATTGTTACGCCTGGAGCGATCTTCAAGGTCCTCCAGGCGTGACTGCATGTTTTTAATTTTAGCTTCCTGTTCTGAATTAAGTCTCCATGAATATGAGAAATATCTTCTACCTCAGAGATTCTTGTCTCAGCCTCAGTTAATCTATTTCGAAAACTGCCTAACTTCAGAGGACAGTGTAACTAATTCAGCAGAAATAGTCCCTAGCTCTTTCTTAATTACTTCAAACTGTGGGGAAAATATCTCTGTTAGCTGAGAAATCAATGTTTGGGAGTCAGAGGACATTTTATTAGTTTCAGTTGAGCTATCCAAACTGGTATCTGATGTTTTACTTTTTTTTTCTTTTATTTTTACAGGCATTTTGGGTGAATTAGATTTCACCTGAGTGATAAATCTATCCATAAAGGATAGAATGAAAAGAAAACAAATAAATCAAGTGCACATTGAAGTGAAGACCCTCAAACACAAAAAACAGTAATAAAAACAAAAAAAGAAACTATGAACAAATCTCTATAACCCCCTCCCCCCCCTTTTTCCCCTGTATTATATTTCCAGAATTAAAGTGTGACAATTATAGTAGTATTACTACAATAGTATTAATAGTGCATAGTAGTGCATACAGGCCTGTAAATCTCTCCTACCTAAACCAGTTAGTTTTAGCCATTCTTATGTTTATATGGGCTTGTCTCCTTTTCTATATATGTACAGGCAAACAAACCCAATATAACGTGTTCAGCGTCTCCCTTTAAGTGATAGAGTTTCCGGATACCTTTTCTTCATATAATAACATTTAATATAACTTATTTAACAGAATAATACAGGTTTTAAACAAGCTATATATCCCCCTGAGTTTCAACTAGACACAGCAATTACCATATAATATATTTCTTATATATAGTATTTAGGGATGTCCGATTAAGGTTTTAACCCTCACTTCAAAGTTTGAAAGTTCTATGGCTTGCTTTTCCGTAGTAACTTAAACTTTTTCCACCGTACTATATGCCTGATATACCAGCCAGTTATTTCAAGGGACATTTTCAGCTACCACAATAGCTCAAAAAGTTAACTCTATAGGTGTTCCCCTCTTTCAGATAACTCTTATTCCAGGTTTCTGATAAGTATAGGGGCATCAGGACTTATTTCCATATGGTGGCACGGCGGCCTCTCCTCTGCCCAGCAATTACGGCTGTATCACAGGCCTCCCGACCAGATAGATATAGTAAAGTTAGTAACTTACAAATACTGCCCGCTTCGCTCAACTCTCATGAGCCTGTTTCGGCTGGGAACTAAAAGTCTGCTCTCCTCTTCAACGATGCACCCTGTGCTGCTCTGCGGGTCTGTACAAGTTTCGTCTGCGTAGAGAGCGTGGCGTCAGTGCCCTCACACACCTCCAATCCTCTATTGGTTAACAAAAGAGGCTCGACCTCGATACTGTTCCTGGATTGGTCAGAGCCCTTCTTTTGATGTATCCCCGGTTTAGCACATACCGGGTACAATGACTTGAAGTGGGCCAAGGGAGTCCATCACACTAGCAGTGCCCTAGGAGACAGAACCACCCCACAATGGGCACAACTTTTTCCTCTTTGCTCCAACGGCGCACAGGCCACCAATCCACTCCCGACACTCTGTAGCCCTCTGACAGCACGAGCCTCCCAGACTCCACCAGATATGCCACTGCCAGCTGGGTTTTCACATTTTGTAAGGTGGGTATGGATGCCGGCTTTAGGGTATGGATACTTGTTTTCGCTTTATCGGCTCTTTCACAGCCCAGTGAAGTTGCGGCTCAGACTGAAAGCCGTTTGTAGTCACTTAGGGGTTTCCTGCCGGGGCCGAAATGGATTTGCCCAGCTCCCTAGGGTGCTATCAAACACCAGCAGCGGGAGAAATGGCCACAGGAGGATGATGCATACAGCTGTCCGTACTCGATATCACACGCCAGCCTCAGCGTGCTCTACTGAACAGCTCCTCCCACCGGAAACTCCCCACCAGTTGTCTGCACTTCCATTTCTAACAGGAACTGAAAAGCGCATATTTTCAGAATGGAATTACAGACCATTGCATGCTCTATCTGAATCATGAAAGTTTAATTTTGACTTAAGTGTCCCCTTTAATCACTGATTTAATCCTGACTAAAGCCTGGACAAAACTCTGAATATGCAGAATTTTAGCAATCTTCTTGTACAGAAAGCGCAGAGGTCTGACCCTTTAAAGAACTAGCGTATAAAACCTTATGCAAACCATCTTGAAGGAACAGAAGATTTCAAGGAATTCTATAAGAGTATCCAAGGAACCCATGTTTCACACACCAGAAATGAAAGGTCTTCCAAAACTTGTTATAAATCTTTCTTGTCACCGGTTTACGGGCCAACAGAATCACAAAAACCTCTCTGCCTTAAAAACATAATTTATGCTTACTGGATAAATTTAATTTATTTTATCATGGCGAGAGTCCACAATCCATTAGTTCTGGGAATTACTCTTCCCTTCCACTGGGAGGAGGTAAAGATTTCCAAACCCTAAGAGCCCTATAAAACCCCTCACACTTCACACATAGCTCAGTCTACTGTATAACCAAGCATAGTGAGGTAAAAAAAAGGAATAAGAACCATAAAAGGAGCAGGGCGAAAAAGAAATGCTAAAGGAAAACACTAAACTCAAATAACAAAGGGCGGGGTCTTATGGTCTCTCACCATCATAAAATAAATTAAGTTATCAGGTAAGTATAAATTATGTTTTCTTTCATACAGGTGGTGAGAGTCCACAATCCATTACTCCTGTGAACTAAATACCCAAACTGTGGAGTCCACGCGTAATAACTGAAAGGTAGCGATTTTAAAAACATCAGTTTTTTTCACTGAGAAATTAAATCCACAACCCCAAAATTTATTTTTATTTTTTTAAATGCACTTAATAAATATACCAATCAGGGAAGAAAAAATTAAGCTGAGGAAACTGCCTGAAGGTCCTTCCTAAAAAAAGTCTGCCTCAGAAGAAGAAAAAAAACATCAAAATGGTAGAATTTTGTAAAAGTATGTAAAGACCAAGTAGCTGCCATGCAAATCTGGTCAACTGAAGCCTCATTCTTGAAAGCACAAAAGTGGTAACTGACCTATTAGAATGAGCAGTAATCTGTTGCAGTTGAGGCTTACCCACCTCCAAGTAAGCCCTGTGAATCAAAAGTTTCAACCAAGAACCTTAAGAAACAGGGGAAACTTTCTGTCCCTTTCTAGAACCAGAAAAGTGAATGAACAAACTAGAAGTTTGTCTAAAGTTCTTAGTAGCATCAATGTAATATTTCAATGCCCTAACAACATCCATATTATGCAAAGATCTCTCTGAAACATTCTTTGGATCAGGACATAAAGACGGGACAAACATCTCTCCGCTAAAGTTGTCTGAAGAAACAACCTTAGGCAAGAAGTCAAAAGTAGACTGTAAAACTGCCTTATCCCGATAAAAAATAAAATAAGGAGGATCACAAGAAACAGCAGATAACTCAGAAACTCTTCTAGCAGGAGAGATAGCCAAAAGGAATAAATCCTTCCAAGAAAGCATCTTAATATCCATAGTCTCAAAAGGAGGAGACTGCAAAACACTTAAAAGAAAGTTAAGATTCCATGGAGGAGAAATCGGCTTGATTACAGGTTTAATACAAACCAAAGCCTGACCAAAACCATGAATATCAGGAAGATTAGCAATCTTTCTATTAAACAAGACTGAAAGGGCAAAAATCTGCCCGATAGACCCTTATCTAAATCATCCTGTAGAAACTGCAGAATCCTAAAAAATCATGAACCATACACCATAAAATAAAGGCCTTCCAGACGTTATGATAAAATTTCCCAGTGACGTGCTTACGGACCTGAATTAAGGTTTCAAACACTGAATCAAAGAAACCTCTATGTCTAAGGACTAACCATTCGATTTGCATGCCATCAAGTTCAGAAACTTGAGGTCTAGATGGAAAAATGGACCTTGAGACAAAAGGTTTGACCTTGGAGGAAGAGACCAAGGAGGGCAGCTAGACATTTAAACCAGATCTGCATACCAAATCCTGCAAGGTCAAACTGGGGCAATCAGGATTATTGATGATTTCTCAAGGCTTATCTTGGAAATCACTCTGGGAAGAAGAATCAAAGGTGTAAACAGATAAGCAAGCTGAAATGACCAAGGAGCTACTAGAGCATCCAGGAACTCTGATTGAGGAACACTGGACCTCACAAAGTACCTGGGAAGTTTGTTGTTCAAATGGGAAACCATAAGGTCTAGGAGATCTCAAAGATCCATAATCTCACTGAACATATCCGGGTGAAGAGACCACTCCCCTGGATGTAGAGATTGACAACTGAGAAAGTCTGCTTCCCAGTTGTTTATCCCTGGAATATGAATCACAGACACTAGACAGGAATTGGTTTCTGCTCTTAAGAGAATTTGAGACACTTTCCTCATAGCTAGGAAAATGTGAGTTCCCCCTGATGGTTGCCATAAGCTACTGCTGTGACATTGTCAGTCTGAAAACAAAGATGAGATTCTCTTTTCAACAGATCCCAAGCTAGAAGAGATGGAGGTCTAGAACATTTTTTGGTTCCCTTCCCTCCTGAGGATCCCAAACTCCCTGTTTTCTCAGAGACCCCCAAACAGTCTCCCAAACTGAGAGACTATCATCTAGTGTTTACAGTCCGGGTAGGACAAGCAAAACAAGCCCTGAAAAATAAACTGGTGATCCAATCACCAAGTTATAGGCTGGCTTGTACTGGGATCCAAAAATATCCTTTGAGACAGATGAGTATAATTACCATTGATGAAGCATACAAAGCTGAAGAGGTCTCATGTGAGAACAGAATTTTTGTAAGACCTAGAACTTCCATACAAAGAGCAACCAAAGGGGAAGAGAGAGACTGAAGGTTCAGACAAGTTGACACCAATCTTAACCTTCTCTGCTCTACTAGCATGAAGACTGAATCTATTTGAAATCCCCAAAAAGTTAACTTTGTTTAAGGAATCAAATAGCTTTTTGAAAAATTGATCCTCCAACCATGTTGTTGAGGAAACAACAAGAGTCAGTTGGTGTGAGATACTGCTAAAGAAAAAGATGGAGCTTGAACCAAGATATCAGCCAGGTAAGGAAACACTGCAATACCCTGAGTTCTGATCACAGACAAAAGGGCACACAGATACTTGTGAATATTCTTGGAACTGTAGCCAGACCAAATAGTAAAGCAACAAACTGAAAATGCTTGTCCAGAAAGGCAAACTTTAGAAACTGGTAATATTCTCTGTGAATTGGAACATGAAGGTAAGCATCCTCTAAATCTATTGTGTACATAAACTGACCTTGCGGAACAAAAGGCAGAATAGTCTGAATAGTTTCCATTTTGAAAGATGGAATTCTTACAAAATTGTTCAGAGCTTTCAGATCCAGAGTTGGTCTGAAAGTACCTTCCTATTTTGGAACAATGAAGAGATCACTCCAATAGCTTTTAGATCTGAAAAAAGCTTGAGCTTTTAAAGGATTCCTTGGAATATTGGACAGAAAAAAATCTTCCTTTGGGAGGCTGTGTTCTGAATCCTATTTGATATTCCTGGGAAACTATATTCAGAACCCAGGGATCTGGAACAGACTGAAACAAAGCCTTCTGAAAGAAGCTTAACCTGTCCCCTACCAGAACTTCTGGATCAGGGGATGCAGCTTCATACAGATTTGGTAGTAGGGATAGATTTCTTAGCCTGCTTTGACTTATTCAAGTTAGCACTAGGTCTTTAGACTGGGACAGAAGTGCCATGCTTCTGAGCAGTGGTGTCAACCTTTGTTCCTTATTCTGACAAAAGGAACAACGATCGGAAGCTTTAAATTTCTCTCTAGACTTCTTGTCTTGAGGAAGAAAAGTCCCTTTACCTCAAGTAATAGTAGATACAATAGAATCTAAATAAAAACCAAACAGTTTTTTTCCTGAAAAGAAAGAGACAATAATCTGGATTTTGACACCATGTCAGCAGAACAGGATTTAAGCCATAAGGCTCTCCTGGCAAAGATTGTCAAATATATAATTTTAATATTAATCTTCATAATATCAAAAACAGCATCACAAATGAAAAAAATAGCATTTTTAAGTAGACCCAAAAGATTTTCACTGACAGAGTCACCAGAACACTGTTCTGAAAGACTAGATAACCAGTAAGTACTAGAAGCAGCAGCCACATCAGCTATAGAAATGGCTGGCCTAAGTAAATATCCTGCATGTAAAAAGGCCATTCTACGAAGAGACTCTCTAATTTTCTATAGAGTGGGTCCTTAAAAGAAGTACTATCTTCCAAAGGGATATTAGTATGTTTAGCTAGAGTGGAAATGGCCCCAATAAACTTAAAGGGACACTGTACCCAAAAATTTTCTTTCGTGATTCAGATTGAGCATGAAATTTTAAGCAATTTTCTAATTTACTCCTATTATCAAATTTTCTTCATTCTCTTGGTATCTTTATTTGAAATGCAAGAATGTAAGTTTAGATGCCGGCCCATTTTTGGTGAACAACCTGGTTTGTCCTTGCTGAAGTAAAAAAGTGCTGTCCAGAGTACTGAAACAAAAAAAAAGCTTAGATGCCTTCTTTTTCAAATAATGATAGCAAGAGAACGAAGAAAAATTGATAATAGGAGTAAATTAGAAAGTTGCTTAAAATTGCATGCTCTTTCTGAATTACAAAATAAAAAAATGGGTACAGTGTCCCTTTAAGGAACAGTTTTGTATGATTCAACATTAGCAGCAGGTAAAGGATTTAATTTTTTAAACATTGTAGAAGGATTAAATTAATTACCCGATTTAGACCAATTACCTAGAAATCATGTCAGAGACATCATCAGGAATAAGAAATACCTCAGAGAGTTTAACAACTCAATTTAAACGATTACAAGGTTTATCAGAAACCTAAGGGTATTTAACCCTTAAAGTAATTTAGACCTCCTTCAAAAGAGAACAAATATGTCCATCACTAGAGGAAACTTCACCATTTGAAGACATAACAGTATCCCTGGCTTCAAGGTACAAAGTACTAGTAGAAGGTCAAATCTGAAATTACCTTTTATGCTTGTTTAAAGGTGGGAGAGCCTCCAGCACCTCAGAAACTGGGTGAAATGTCTGTAACATTCTCCTATAATGAGAAAACAGATGGAGGATTAATATCCAAAGAAGCAGCATTAGGTTGGTCTGATTGCATGAATACATTTAAACATGTGTTGCATAAATAAGCTGGAGCAGGTACCTCAGCTACCTAATAATGGTAAAAAGGTGTTCAGGGGACTCAGCTTCTAGGGTAGATTTAGGGACAGAATCAGATATCTACATTTTATCATTTATCATTTATCATTGAAATAACGTACCCTCCTAAGTAGCTTTTAAAATAAACTTAGACATACAATGTGTGCTAAGCCAACTGCAAAACAAAGCAGGAGACATTAACACCACAACCGAAGGATAGATAATGCACTAGAAACACGCGTGACAAAAGGATTTAACATGCCAAAATCCGACATGCTCATAGTCGAGACGTATGTGCACTAACCCAACATGCATAAACCAGCTGAAGTGCGAAAATGACTAAGACTTAAAGGATAGGCGTTAACCCGACAAGCGAAAACCTTAAGGCCGATGCGCAAAAACTAAAACTAAGCGTGCAAAAAATGCTGACACGCAAAACAGCAAGGGGAATAATATAGCTAGAGGGGTATATTTATTAATGTGTGAGCAGACATGATACGATGTAGCGTATCATGTCCACCGCACATCGATAAATGCAGACAGCATACGCTGTCGACATTTATCATAGACAGCTGCTTTATACGGAGCTTGATAAATCGGCCTCATAGAGTGTCTAAAATATTAAAAAAATATACTTATCAATAGACACTTGTCCACCTGGAAAATAAGCAGCAGTGAGCAAAACTAGTACTGAAACAGGAGTATATTGTAAATCCATAGATGGAGGCAAAGGACAAGTCCCTGCGACCAATTATGAAAGGTTTATGTTAAATTTCCCATAAGGTGAAAAAATAATCACAAACCATACCCCAAATATATCTCTCTGACAAGCACTGTACTCTGATTGAGAAAAGGGCCTAAACAAAATTTGAGAACCCATCTCTCTGAGGAATCAAATGCAAACTCTTATTCTTTTACCACCTCCAGCGGAGGTAAAGTAAAGCCTGAGATATGTGTTGGGTGGGAGGGGTGTTATAGGGCTCTTGGGGTTTAGGAATCTTTACGTCCTCCAAGAGGTAAGGAAGAGTAATTCCCAGGAGTAATGGATTGAGGGCTTTCACCACCTGTATGAAAGAAATTAAGGATTTAATCACCAAGCCATCAAAGTTAGAGACTGATGAAAAAATTTGCCTTGAGATGGACGATCATGATGCAGAGGAAGAGGCCACAGTGGAAAACTTAACATCTGCACCAGATCTACAAAGTTCTCCAAGGTCAAGCTAGAGCAATCAGAATTACTAATACATCCTGCTTGATCCTGGTTACTACCCCAATTAACAGAACAAGAGGAGGAAAAATGTAGGCCAGGCAAAATGACCAAGTAGCTACTTGAGCATCCACAAACTCTGAGAATCCCTGGATCTTGCAAAGTATCTGGGGAGCTTGTTGTTCAAATGTGAAGCCATTATATCTACTTCTGGAAGACCCCACAGGCCCACAATTTGACTGAAGACTTCCAGATGAAGATACAATTCCCCTGGATGAACGGCTTGGTGACTGACAAAGTCAAAATATGGGAAACCTCTCTCATTACCAGGAAACTGCGAGTGCCCCCTTGATGATTGCTGTATACCACTGCTGTGACATTATTTGACTGAAAATGTAGATAAGATTCTCTTTTCAGAAGAGGCCAGTAATGAACAGTCCAGAAAACTGCACAGAGTTCAAAAATATTTATGGACAACATCACTTCAGGAAGTGATTATACTCCCTCTGCCCTATATGACCCCCAGACTGCATCCCAACCTGAAAGACTTGCATCTGACAAGATTACCGTCCAATTTGTGTGGACAAATGATGCCCCCAGGACAAGAGCCAACTCAGTGTAATCCCTACACCACTGATAAAGCATACAAAGCTGAATGTGAAACAGAAGCTGCTATCATCAGACCTAAAACTTCCATTCAAAGAGCTACAGAAGGAGAAGGGATTGACTAAACAAAATGTACAAGTTGAAAGTAACTTCATCCTTCTCTGACCTGTCAAAGAGAGAGGCATAGAGACTGAATTTATGATTACACCCAGAAAAGTAATCCTGGACTGAGGGGAAAGAGAGCTTTTTGCAAAGTTTATTTTACAACCATGCTCTTGAAGAAATAACAAAAGTCTGTTGATATGAGAGATTGCTAAATTTAATGATGGAGTCTGTATCAAGATATTGTCCAGGTAAGGAACAAATTAAATACCCTGAGCTTGTATCACTGATAAGAGAAACCCTAGAACCTTTGTAAACGGAAGTGCAAAAAACTGAGAATGCTTGTCCAGGAATGCAAATCTTAGAAACTGATGATAATCCCTGTGAATAGTGATATGAAGATAAACATCCTTCCAATCTATAGTGGACATGAACTGTCCCAGTTGAACAAGAGGAAGAATTGTCTGAATTGTCTCCATCTTGAAAAAAAGGCATAATGAGAAACTTAACGTATCAGAAAATAGCAGCACTAAAACATTTGTACTGTATAATTTGTAACCAATTAATCTGACGCTCGATACAGTCATCAGTTTAAACTTCACAGAAAATTTTAGTCCATCCACTATTCAAAATGCACACCTCTTTGGAAATGCTGTTGTACTTATGGGTTTCTCTGAGAAACTTGTTTAAAAGTGTTCAAGTCCAGAACAGGTCTGAAAGCTCATTCTTTCTTGGGAACAATAAAGAGGTTGGAATAGAAACCCTAACACTGTTCTGATTCTGAAACTCTAGAACTATTACACTCATAGATTCCAGACCTGAAATTTACTGAAATAAGGCTCTTGCCTTTATAGGACTCTTTGGAACACGAGACAGAAGAAACCTTCCCCTGGGAGGCCTTGATCTGAAACCTATTTTGTATCTTTGGGAAGCAATTTTCAGAGCCCATGGATCTTGAACAGAATGAAACTAAGCCTCTTGAAAAAGGCGTAATCTGGATTGGGGCCACAAGTTCATGCAGACTTGATAGAGGAAACGGGTTTCTTGGACTGTTTAGAACCCTACTTCTGAGATGAAGAGGAAGATTTCTGGTTCTTAGATTGATAAAAGGAACAAAAATGGTTAGAAGCCCTAACTCCTTAGACTTCCTATCCTGAGAGAGAAAGCTTTCCCCCAAATCATGGTAGAAATAACGTAATCTTAGCCAGATCCAAACAACACCTTCCCTTTAAAGGGGAAAGACAGAAGCCTAGACTTAGAAACCATGTCAATAGACTATGATTTCAACCACAAGGTTAGAAATTAACTCAGCAATAACATTCAGAGCTGGAAATACTTCAGGAGACTTAACAGAGGGTTTAAAAATTAAATCCAACTGTTTAACAGATTTATCCTCAGGTACTTTAGAATCCTGAAACCTCAAAGTACATAACACTTTTAAAAGAGAATGAAAGAGTTAAAGCTTAAATAAAAAAAGATGAAGAATAAGTTTCCTGATTAGAGATTGTATCTTGGTCATCTGAAAACACTTCACCCACTGAGGATACATCAGAAGAACCGGGACATGGAACCATCAGCTTAGTAGACTTAATCTTACTTAAATCAGAAACACTAGTATGAGCATCAGCAGGAGCATAATTGCCAACATCTCAGAAATAGTAGAGCATACAAATTCTTTAAATCCTGGAGCAAAATCTGAAGAACTCCCCTGTGTAGAACACATAGAGGGAGGACAGATTCCCTTAGAAGCAAGAGCAGCATTAGACTGATTAAAATGCATAAGGTGATCCAAACATGATTTACAAAGCTGAGCTGGGGGGACAATATCAACCAGCTTGCAAAAACACACACAATATTAGTATGAAAGTGTTCAGAGGATCTAGCTTCTGAGGTACTAGTATTAACAGAAGAGATAATCAGTATGCTCCATAATGAAAGAAATACACAGGCTGAAATGAGAAAATAAAAAAAATATACTATGAATTAAACATAATAAAGGTAGAGGCTAAATAAGAAACCTTACACCTAAATAAGTAGCCCATGAAAGTAATGAAAATCTTACCCACTCACCAAAGCGTTAAATATACATAGCTCTAATGTCGACTGCAGACGAACATACAGATGGCATAAAAGACAATGGGGCTGAATTATCAAATGGCGGGCGGACATGATTCACTGTAGCTGTAATCATCCCGATCATGGCGGATGAGTTAAGGAGCAGCGGTCTTATGACCGCTGCTTCTTAACTTATGTTTCCGGCTGCTTGATAAATCTCCCCCTAAGAATGTGAAAAACTTAAGTGCGCTAAAAAAACCAGCAGGTCAACGTTCAATAGCATGCCTACGCAGCGTGCATGAGCGTAAGAGAATAAGGGCGTGAAAAACTAAGAAAAACTGGCATGTAGATGTTGAATAGCATGCCTACTGGAGAGTGCACACAGAGGAAACTAAAAAGCGCAAAAAGAACTGGTCCCTGCAGCACACATAGACATCCCTCTGTCCAAACAGTAGCTCCCTGAGGTAAAACTGGGCCTCAAATTGGTCTGAGAACCCCTCTCACTAACACCTGGTGCACCTCCCTTTTCGCCTTCTTCCTGCAAAGGCAAGATTAGTTTCCAGTAAGATGGGATGGGTTTTAAGGGCTCTTGGAGTTTTGGGATCTTTGCCTCTTCCTAGTGGTCAGGAGTGTAATTTAAGTGGGGATCTGAGCTAACAGTTTTTGGAAAATAACTGGGCACTTTTGCAAAAAAAGTTTTATCTCTCTGGTGGTATTGTTGTCACAGTCTGCTTTTTAATGGTTGCCCTGCTTTTGTGTGTGTATACCAGCATAGGCGTCTCTACAGGGGGGCAAATGCCCCCCGTAGAATATTGTTTGCCCCCCCAGTATGCATGATAAGGGAAAGACAGGCAGCATCTGTGAGAGCACAGCATCCAGTGCCGAGACAGCACCAGAAACGTGGTGTTTTATTTTAACTTTACTAGTTTCAGGGCCCCCCACTGGCTCCCCCACCCCAATGCTGAAACATTCCCTCCCCATCACTTTTAGTCAGCGCCAGTCACGTTCTGTAGCTTATAGCACAAGGAACGTGACCGGAGAGTAAGAGAGAGGAGGAGGCGGAGCATGAGCAGAGCAGCAGCTGCAAGAAGAGAGGGAGCAGTAGTGTGCCCAGAAGGGTGAAGACAGCCAGGGAACTTGCAGAAGATCTGTGGGGGTAAGTTGAGTAAAATTACTGTATCAATCATCACATCACCCCTACTTGGAGCCTGATTGTATAAATTAAATGTAGTGCCTTTGCTTAGCAGAGCTTATAGTCCCTTAGTATATAGCAGTTTTTGAAACTGCTATATACTAAGGGACTATTGTGCTAGCAGAAACCAATATGAGCTATTTGGAATTGGAATCCTATAGTTATTGTTGTGTAGGGCTGAGCTGCTGCTGGCAGTGTGTGTGTTTCATACACACACACACACACATATATATATATATATATATATATATATATATATATATATTTAATATATATATGCAGCTATTTGCTCTTTAGTAGAAAACCTTTATAATTATCCACTATCTTTATTGAAGGAATGACTATATATATATATATATATATATATATATATATATATATATATATATATATATATATATATATATATATACTGTATTTATATGTATATATATATATATATATAAATAAATGTGTGTATGTATATGTGTGTATATATATATATATATATATATATATATATATATAAATAAATAGTGTGTATGTATATGTATATATATGTGTTTATGTGTATATATATATATATATATATATATATATATATATATATATATATATATATATATATATATATATATATACGTTGATTGGAGTAGCCATGTTAGTCCAGAGATTTAGATATCAAAATAACAAGAGTATTGCATTGAGCAATGATACTTTTTTTTATTGGACTAACTATACATTTATAAGTTGACAAGCTTTCGGAAGAGTTCCTTCCTTCCTAAAGGAAGAATTTATATTTATTTTACAGGCAACTTTGTATTTATTTTAACCAGGTACAATAGCTATTAAATAGTTAAGAACTATTTAATAGCTACCTAGTTAAAATAATTACAAAATTACCTGTAAAATAAATCCTAACCTAAGTTACAATTAAACCTAACACTACACTATCAATAAATTAATTAAATAAAATACCTACAATTAAATCTAACACTACACTATCAATAAATTAATTACATGAAATACCTACAAATAAATACAATTAAATAAACTAACTAAAGTACAAAAAAATAAAAAAAGCGAAGTTACAAAAAATAAAAAAATTAATTACAAACATAATAAAAATATTAGAACAATTTTAAGATAATTACACCTACTCTAAGCCCCCTAATAAAATAACAAAGCCCCCCAAAATAAAAAAATGCCCTACCCTATTCTAAAATTAAAATAGAAAAGCTCTTTTACCTTACCAGCCCTTAAAAGGGCCTTTTGCGGGGCATGCCCCAAAGAATTCAGCTCTTTTGCATGTAAAAATAAACACAATACCCCCCCCCAACATTACACCCACATACCCCTAATCTAACCCAAACCCCCCTTAAATAAACCTAACACTAAGCCCCTGAAGATCTTCCTACCTTATCTTCACCACACCGGGTATCTATCACCGATCCGTCAAGGCTCCGAAATCTTCATCCAAGCCCAAGCGGGGGCTGGAGATCCATCATCCAGCTAAAGTCTTCTATCAAGCGGCAAGAAGAAGTCCAGAAGAGGCTCCAAAGTCTTCATCCTATCCGGGCAGAAGAGGAGATCCGGACCGGCAACCATCTTCATCCAAGCGGCATCTTCTATCTTCATCCGATGACGAGCGGCTCCATCTTGAAGACCTCCGGCGCAGATCCATCCTCTTCTTCCGACGTCCTAAGTCTGAATGAAGGTTCCTTTAAATGATGTCATCCAAGATGGCGTCCCTCGAATTCCGATTGGCTGATAGGATTCTATCAGCCAATCGGAATTAAGGTAGGGAAAATCTGATTGGCTGATTAAATCAGCCAATCAGATTGAGCTCGCATTCTATTGGCTGTTCCGATCAGCCAATAGAATGCGAGCTCAATCTGATTGACTGATTGGATCAGCCAATTGGATTGAACTTGAATCTGATTGGCTGATTCCATCAGCCAATCAGATTTTTCCTACCTTAATTCCGATTGGCTGATAGAATCCTATCAGCCAATCAGAATTCGAGGGACGCCATCTTGGATGACGTCATTTAAAGGAACCTTCATTCGGACTTAGGACGTCGGAAAAAGAGGATGGATCCGCGCCGGAGGTCTTCAAGATGGAGCTGCTCGTCATCGGATGAAGATAGAAGATGCCGCTTGGATGAAGATGGTTGCCGGTCCGGATCTCCTCTTCTGCCCGGATAGGATGAAGACTTTGGAGCCTCTTCTGGACTTCTTCTTGCCGCTTGATAGAAGACTTCAGCCGGATGATGGATCTCCAGCCCCCGCTTGGGCTTGGATGAAGATTTCGGAGCCTGGACGGATCGGTGATAGATACCCGGTGTGGTGAAGATAAGGTAGGAAGATCTTCAGGGGCTTAGTGTTAGGTTTATTTAAGGGGGGTTTGGGTTAGATTAGGGGTATGTGGGTGGTGGGTTGTAATGTTGGGGGGGGTATTGTATGTGGGGGGTTTTTACAGGCAAAAGAGCTGAATTCTTTGGGGCATGTCCCGCAAAAGGCCCTTTTAAGGGCTGGTAAGGTAAAAGAGCTTTTCTATTTTAATTTTAGAATAGGGTAGGGCATTTTTTTATTTTGGGGGGCTTTGTTATTTTATTAGGGGGCTTAGAGTAGGTGTAATTAGCTTAAAATTGTTGTAATATTTTTATTATGTTTGTAATTAATTTTTTTATTTTTTGTAACAGCTTTTTTTATTTTATGTACTTTTGTTAGTGTATTTATTTGTATTTATTTGTAGGTATTTTATTTAATTAATTTATTGATAGTGTAGTGTTAGGTTTAATTGTAACTTAGGTTAGGATTTATTTTACAGGTAATTTTGTAATTATTTTAACTAGGTAGCTATTAAATAGTTCTTAACTATTTAATAGCTATTGTACCTGGTTAAAATAATTACAAAGTTGCCTGTAAAATAAATATAAATCCTAAAATAGCTACAATATAATTATAATTTATATTGTAGCTATATTAGAGTTTATTTTACAGGTAAGTATTTAGCTTTAAATATGAATAATTTATTTAATAAGAGTTAATTTATTTCATTAGATTTAAATTATATTTAACTTAGGGGGTGTTAGGGTTAGGGTTAGACTTAGCTTTAGGGGTTAATACATTTATTAGAGTAGCGGTGAGGTCCGGTCGGCAGATTAGGGGTTAATACTTGAAGTTAGGTGTCAGCAATGTTAGGGAGGGCAGATTAGGGGTTAATACTATTTATTATAGGGTTAGTGAGGTGGATTAGGGGTTAATACATTTATTATAGTAGCGGTGAGGTCCGGTCGGCAGATTAAGGGTTAATTATTGTAGGTAGCTGGCGGCGACGTTGTGGGGGGCAGATTAGGGGTTAATAAATATAATATAGGGGTCGGCGGTGTTAGGGGCAGCAGATTAGGGGTACATAGGTATAATGTAGGTTGCGGCGGTGTACGGAGCGGCAGATTAGGGGTTAAAAAAATATGCAGGGGTCAGCGATAGTGGGGGCGGCAGATTAGGGGTTAATAAGTGTAAGGTTAGGGGTGTTTAGACTCGGGGTACATGTTAGAGTGTTAGGTGCAGACTTAGAAAGTGTTTCCCCATAGGAAACAATGGGGCTGCGTTAGGAGCTGAACGCTGCTTTTTTGCAGGTGTTAGGTTTTTTTTCAGCTCAAACTGCCCCATTGTTTTCTATGGGGGAATTGTGCACGAGCACGTTTTTGAAGCTGGCCGCGTCCGTAAGCACCGCTGGTATTGAGAGTTGCAGCGGTGGTAAATATGCTCTACGCTCCCTTTTTGGAGCCTAATGCAGCCCTTCTGTGAACTCTAAATACCAGCGGTATTTAAAAGGTGCGGGAGAAAAAAAGCCAGCGTTAGCTACGCAGGTCGTTACCGACAAAACTCTAAATCTAGCCGATTGTGAGCTATATCATATGTATACTAATGTTTTTCTCAAAGGGGGCTGAAACAGCTTCTAATAGTAATGTATGTACACAGCAACACTACCCCCAGAGTAGGCCTTTTTATTATACTTTTGACTGAAAGGGAGTGCAGCCAATCACCTGAGATACAGTCAGTACCATAGGTTTTACAGAGCTGCTTCCTTGCATATATTTTATGAACCAAAGCTTAGATAGGGCATTGTGAGCACTCTCTGTGTTACCTATGGAGCACAATGTACTGAATTTTGCACCCCTCACCTTTAGGTGCCATTTTTATCACCCTGAAGATAAGCTTTTTAGTAAGTTTTATTACAAAGCTGGTGAAATATTCCCTTTCACTCATGGACTGAAAACAATTAAAAGCTATTTAAATGAAGATTTCCCTATAGTATTTGTTTTTACAGTATGTGAGTGTCTATGCATTAGTGTGTATGTATGCATTAATATGAATGTATGCGTTAGTATGAGTGTGTAAGTGTGAGTGTTTGTGTGTGTGTGTGTGCATTAGTGTGTTTGTATGCATTAATGGATGTGTATGCGTTAGTATGAGTGTGTAAGTGTGAGTGTATGCATTATGTTAGTGTCTGTATGCATTTGTTTGTGTATGCATTAGTGTGAGAGTGTATGTGTGTGTATGTGAGAGCATGTGTGTGTATGTATGAGTGGGTGTATGCATTAGTGTGTGTATGTATGAGTATGTCTGTGTATGTGTGTGCTATGCATTAGTGTGTATGTGTGAGTGTGCATGCATGTGTGAGTGTATATATGTGTTGTGTGAGTGTGCGTGCATGTGTGAGTGTATGTATGTGTAAATGCATTAGTGTGTGTTAGTGTGTGTATGTACGAGTGTGTGCGTGTATGTGTCAGTGTGTGTATGCATTAGTGTATGTGTGTATGTATGAGTATTTTGTAAGTGTATGTATGAGTGTGTTTATGTATTAGTGTGTGTGATGTATGAGTGAGTGTATGCATTAGTATGTGTGTATGTGTGTGCGTGTGCGTGTTATGCATTAGTTTGTATGTGTGTATGTGTGAATGCATGTGTGTGTATATGTATGTATGAGTGAATATGTATGTATGTATGAATGAGAGTGTATGTATAGGTATGTATGCGTGAGTGTGTATGTGTATGAGTAAGTGTGTGTGTGTATAAGTGAGTGTGTGTATGTATATTATTATTATTTATGCATATTCAGTGGTATGATTTAATGGTGAAAATTATTAGTGCCCCCTCAGTTTTGACTGTGGTATGTTATGTGCCCCCCCCCTATATATTGTTCCTAGAGTCACCACTGTATACCAGTCTCTATTTTGTAAACAGTGTGCTCTGAACACAGAATCTGTTTAATTTCTGGGTTATGTGCATCTATAGTGTCAGTATGCAGTCCATCTGTCTATATCATTATTAAAATTTATAGTGTAAGTATGCAGTCCCTCTGTCTATATCATTATAATTTATAGTGTCAGTATGCAGTCGCTCTGTCTATAACATTACAATTTATAGTGTCAGTATGCAGTCCCTCTGTCTATGTCATTACAATTTATAGTGTCAGTATGCAGTCCCTCTGTCTATATCATTACAATTTATAGTGTCAGTATGCAGTCCATCTGTCTATATCATTACAATTTATAGTATCGGTATGCAGTCCCTATGTCTATATCATTACAATTTATAGTGTCAGTATGCAGTCCATCTGTCTATATCATTACAATTTATAGTGTCAGTAGGTAGTCCCTTTGTTTATATCATTATTATAATTTATAGTGTCAGTATGCAGTCCATCTGTCTATATCATTATTATAATTTATAGTGTCAGTATGCAGTCCCTCTGTCTATATCATTACAATTTATAGTGTCAGTATGCAGTCCCTCTGTCTATATCATTACAATTTATAGTGTCAGTATGCAGTCCCTCTGTCTATATCATTACAATTATATTGTCAGTATGCAGTCCCTCTGTCTATATCATTACAATTTATAGTGTCAGTATGCAGTCCCTCTGTCTATATCATTACAATTTATAGTATCAGTATGCAGTCCCTATGTCTATATCATTACAATTTATAGTGTCAGTATGCAGTCCCTCTGTCTATGTCATTACAATTTATAGTGTCAGTATGCAGTCCCTCTGTCTATATCATTACAATTTATAGTGTCAGTATGCAGTCCATCTGTCTATATCATTACAATTTATAGTATCGGTATGCAGTCCCTATGTCTATATCATTACAATTTATAGTGTCAGTATGCAGTCCATCTGTCTATATCATTACAATTTATAGTGTCAGTAGGTAGTCCCTTTGTTTATATCATTATTATAATTTATAGTGTCAGTATGCAGTCCATCTGTCTATATCATTATTATAATTTATAGTGTCAGTATGCAGTCCCTCTGTCTATATCATTACAATTTATAGTGTCAGTATGCAGTCCCTCTGTCTATATCATTACAATTTATAGTGTCAGTATGCAGTCCCTCTGTCTATATCATTACAATTATATTGTCAGTATGCAGTCCCTCTGTCTATATCATTACAATTTATAGTGTCAGTATGCAGTCCCTCTGTCTATATCATTACAATTTATAGTATCAGTATGCAGTCCCTATGTCTATATCATTACAATTTATAGTGTCAGTATGCAGTCCATCTGTCTATATCATTACAATTTATAGTGTCAGTCGGTAGTCCCTTTGTCTATATTATTATTATAATTTATAGTGTCAGTATGCAGTCCATCTGTCTATATCATTATTATAATTTATAGTGTCAGTATGCAGTCCCTATGTCTATATCATTATAATTTATAGTGTCAGTATGCACTATCTTACATGGCAGATCATTGAATGGGTAAGAGTCCCAAAAAGAGGAGGTGATAGAGACAGAATGCTTTGCATGCGCGAGGCATTTTGGATCTTCAAACTCAAAACAAGGATACCAGATGGTCTGAATATACAGACTGATTTGATTAATTGTTGGCGATAGATGTACTGCTAGATAGTTGGACAGATAAGACTACTTATATCTCTGGTATATGTATATTCTAAATTGTGATTTAGGTCTTCCTAGTGACATTCTTTTAACTATACGTATTCTCTCCTTTAGATATATATAACTGTTAGTTATGACATTTAAGTAAAGGTAGGGATTCACTTAGGGATTAATTTTCCCCTTCTATTCAACAATGAACTGAGTTAAGTTGGTAAACTCTTCCTTAATACAAGTACTGTGTTTTATATGTTTTGTGAAATTCACATCTGGGAGTTGACTATAGACAATCTATCTGGCAATTTTATTACTTTGTGTTAAGGCATTGCACTTTAAACTTTACAATCCAGTTCTATTACTGGATAGCTATGTGTGTCATATACTTAATCAGTTTACTGGGAGGTTGATACTTTCAAGTTTTATATGATGCAATAGAGAGCATATGATATTCTATACTGGTACATTTTGCCACGTTCAATGTTTAAGACAGATATTGATAGTCTTAGTTAGTAGTTTTTCACACATTATACACTGTTCTGTATCTGCTTGCACACGTTATGGTTGTAACAAGGTATAATTGCATGTATGTTAATATGACCCATTGGAAGATTACTAAACTGCTCTGTGTAGTTCCAGAATTGAAATGGTTAAATGTAACTGAGGCTATATGTTTACGTCAGAGTAATTTCTTGATGTAAGAGGGCTGTGAGCTAGAGGCAGCACGGTCTATGAGTAAGGCAGGAGTTGAAACATGTTAGACCGCTGCTGTCCTAGCTCTCTTTGATTTTACTGCTGAAGTATTCTTAACCTGTGGCCCCGACTCGCCTTTTCTCTTGTTTGGTGTATCCAGTCCACGGATCATCCATTACTTGTGGGATATTCTCCTTCCCAACAGGAAGTTGCAAGAGGATCACCCACAGCAGAGCTGCTATATAACTCCTCCCCTAACTGCCATATCCAGTCATTCTCTTGCAAGCTCTCAACATAGCTGGAGGTAGTTAGAGGAAAGTGGTAAAATATAGTTAGTTTTTTCTTCAATCAAAAGTTTATTGTTTTTAAATGGTATCGGAGTGTACTATTTTATCTCAGGCAGCATTTAGAAGAAGAATCTGCCTGCGTTTTTCTATGATCTTAGCAGAAGTAACTAAGATCCACTTCCGTTCTCACATATGTCTGAGGAGTGAGGTAACTTCAGAGGGAGAATGGCGTGCAGGGTATCCTGCAATAAGGTATGTGCAGTTAAGTTTTTCTAGGGATGGAATTTGCTAGAAAATGCTGCTGATACCGGATTAATGTAAGTTAAAGCCTAAATACAGTGATTTAATAGCGACTAGTATCAGGCTTGCTATCAGAGGTATATACTCTGATTAATGTGCAATATAAAACGTTTGCTGGCATGTTTAATCGTTTTTATATATGCTTTGGTGATAAAACTTATTGGGGCCTAGTTTTTTCCACATGGCTGGCTTTATTTTTGCAGTTTCCTGAGGCTTTCCACTGTTATAGTATAAAAGTTACAGTTGGTGCAGTTAAAATGACAAACTGTGACATTCAGCTTCCCTCAGCAGTCCCCTGCATGCTATAGGACATCTCTGAAGGGCTCAAAAGGCTTCAAAAGTAGGAGCTGTGGCAGTTGTTATGACTGTTTAAAAAACATATTTTTCGTTTTGTTAATCTGTTTTTTGTATTAAGGGGTTAATCATCCATTTGCAAGTGGGTGCAATGCTCTGCTAACTTGTTACATACACTGTAAAAATTTTGTTAGTTTAACTGCCTTTTTTCACTGTTATTTCAAATTTTGGCAAAATTTGTTTCTCTTAAAGGCACAGTAACGTTTTTTATATTGCTTGTCAACTTGATTTAAAGTGTTTTCCAAGCTTGCTAGTCTCATTGCTAGTCTGTATAAACATGTCTGACATAGAGGAAACTCCTTGTTCATTATGTTTAAAAGCCATGGTGGAACCCCATAGGAGAATGTGTACTAAATGTATTGATTTCACTTTAAACAATAAAGATCAGCTGTTATCTTTAAAAGAATTATCACCAGAGGATTCTGACGAGGGGGAAGTTATGCCAACTAACTCTCCCCACGTGTCGGACCCTTTGACTCCCGCTCAAGGGACTCATGCTAAAATGGCGCCAAGTACATCAAAGACGCCCATAGCGATTACTTTGCAGGACATGGCGGCAATCATGGATAATACCCTGTCAGCGGTATTAGCCAGACTGCCTGAATTCAGAGGAAAGCGCGATAGCTCTGGGGTTAGACGTAATACAGAGCGCGCAGATGTTTTAAAGCCCATGACTGATACTGCGTCACAATATGCAGAAGCTGAGGAAGAGCTTCAGTCTGTGGGTGACGTCTCTGACTCGGGGAAACCTGATTCAGATATGTCTACTTTTAAATTTAAGCTTGAGAACCTCCGGGTGTTGCTTGGAGAGGTTTTAGCTGCTCTGAATGACTGTGACACAATTGCAGTGCCAGAGAAATTGTGTAGACAGGATAAATACTACGCGGTGCCAGTGTGTACTGACGTTTTTTCCAATACCTAAAAGGTTTACAGAAATTATTAATAAGGAGTGGGACAGACCTGGTGTGCCGTTTTCCCCCCCTCCTATTTTTAGAAAAATGTTTCCAATAGACGCCACCACACGGGACTTATGGCAGACGGTCCCTAAGGTGGAGGGAGCTGTTTCTACTTTAGCAAAGCGTACCACTATCCCTGTCGAGGACAGTTGTGCTTTTTCAGATCCAATGGATAAAAAATTAGAAGGTTACCTTAAGAAAATGTTTATTCAACAAGGTTTTATCCTGCAGCCCCTTGCATGCATTGCTCCTGTCACTGCTGCTGCGGCGTTCTGGTTTGAGTCTCTGGAAGAGGCCTTTCAGACAGCTACTCCATTGACTGAAATACTTGACAAGCTTAGAACACTTAAGCTAGCTAATTCTTTTGTTTCTGATGCCATTGTTCATTTGACTAAACTAACGGCTAAGAATTCTGGATTCGCCATCCAGGCGCGTAGGGCGCTATGGCTTAAATCTTGGTCAGCTGACGTGACTTCAAAGTCTAAATTACTTAACATTCCCTTCAAGGGGCAGACCCTATTCGGGCCTGGTTTGAAGGAAATTATTGCTGACATTACTGGAGGTAAGGGTCATACCCTTCCTCAAACAGGGCCAAATCAAGGGCCAAACAGTCTAATTTTCGTGCCTTTCGAAACTTCAAGGCAGGTGCAGCATCAACTTCCTCTGCTACAAAACAAGAGGGAACTTTTGCGCAATCCAAGCCGGCCTGGAAATCTAACCAGGCCTGGAGCAAAGGCAAGCAGGCCAGAAAGCCTGCTGCTGCCTCTAAGACAGCATGAAGGAACGGCCCCCTATCCGGCAACGGATCTAGTAGGGGGCAGACTTTGTCTCTTCGCCCAGGCGTGGGCAAGAGATGTTCAGGATCCCTGGGCGTTGGAGATCATATCTCAGGGATATCTTCTGGACTTCAAAGCTTCCCCCCCACAAGGGAGATTTCACCTTTCGAGATTATCTGTAAACCAGATAAAGAAAGAGGCATTCTTACGCTGTGTGCAAGACCTCCTAATAATGGGAGTGATCCATCCAGTTCCACAGATGGAACAAGGACAGGGATTTTATTCAAATCTGTTTGTGGTTCCCAAAAAAGAGGGAACCTTCAGACCAATTTTGGATCTAAAGATCTTAAAGAAATTCCTCAGAGTTCCATCGTTCAAAATGGAAACTATTCGGACAATCCTACCTATGATCCAGGAGGGTCAGTATATGACCACAGTGGATTTGAAGGATGCTTACCTTCACATACCGATTCACAAAGATCATCATCGGTTCCTAAGGTTTGCTTTTCTAGACAGGCATTACCAGTTTGTGGCTCTTCCCTTCGGGTTAGCTACAGCCCCAAGAATTTTTACAAAGGTTCTGGGGTCTCTTCTGGCGGTCCTAAGACCACGGGGCATAGCAGTGGCCCCTTATCTAGACGACATCCTGATACAGGCGTCAAACTTCCAAATTGCCAAATCTCATACAGACATAGTGTTGGCATTTCTGAGGTTGCATGGGTGGAAAGTGAACGAGGGAAAGAGTTCTCTATCACCCCTCACAAGGGTTTCCTTCCTAGGAACTCTGATAGATTCTGTAGAAATGAAAATTTACCTGACTGAGTCCAGGTTATCAAAGCTTCTAAATTCCTGCCATGTTCTTCACTACATTCCGCGCCCTGCGGTGGCTCAGTGCATGGAAGTGATCGGCTTAATGGTAGCGGCGATGGACATAGTGCCATTTGCGCGCCTACATCTCAGACCGCTGCAATTATGCATGCTCAGTCAGTGGAATGGGGATTACACAGATTTGTCCCCTCTGCTAAATCTGGATCAAGAGACCAGAGATTCTCTTCTCTGGTGGCTATCTCGGGTCCATCTGTCCAAAGGTATGACCTTTCGCAGGCCAGATTGGACAATTGTAACAACAGATGCCAGCCTTCTAGGTTGGAGTGCAGTCTGGAATTCCCTGAAGGCTCAGGGACCGTGGACTCAGGAGGAGAAACTCCTCCCAATAAATATTCTGGAGTTAAGAGCAATATTCAATGCTCTTCAAGCCTGGCCTCAGTTGACAACCCTGAGGTTCATCAGATTTCAGTCGGACAACATCACGACTGTGGCTTACATCAACCATCAAGGGGGGACCAGGAGCTCCCTAGCGATGTTAGAAGTCTCCAAGATAATTCGCTGGGCAGAGACTCACTCTTGCCATCTATCAGCGATCCATATCCCAGGTGTAGAGAACTGTGAGGCGGATTTTCTAAGTCGTCAGACTTTTCATCCGGGGGAGTGGGAACTCCATCCGGAGGTGTTTGCTCAATTGGTTCATCGTTGGGGCACACCAGAATTGGATCTCATGGCGTCTTGCCAGAACGCCAAGCTTCCTTGTTACGGATCCAGGTCCAGGGACCCAGAAGCGACGCTGATAGATGCTCTAGCAGCACCGTGGCTCTTCAACCTGGCTTATGTGTTTCCACCGTTTCCTCTGCTCCCTCGACTGATTGCCAAAATCAAACAGGAGAGAGCATCGGTGATCTTGATCGCGCCTGCGTGGCCACGCAGGACCTGGTATGCAGACCTGGTTGACATGTCATCCTTTCCACCTTGGCCTCTGCCTCTGAGACAAGACCTTCTACTACAATCTAATTTCTCTGAGACTGACTGCCTGGAGATTGAACGCTTGATTTTATCAAGGCGTGGCTTCTCCGTGTCAGTCATTGATACCTTAATACAGGCACGAAAGCCTATAAACAGGAAAATCTACCATAAGATATGGCACAAATATCTTCATTAGTGTGAATCCAAGAATTACTCATGGAGTAAGGTTAGGATTCCTAGGATATTGTCCTTTCTCCAAGAGGGTTTGGATAAAGGATTATCAGCTAGTTCTTTAAAGGGACAGATTTCTGCTCTGTCTATCCTTTTGCACAAGCGTCTGGCAGATGTTCCAGACGTCCAGGCATATTGTCAGGCTTTGGTTAGAATTAAGCCTGTGTTTAAACCTGTTGCTCCTCCATGGAGCTTAAACTTGGTTCTTAAGGTTCTTCAAGGAGTTCCGTTTGAACCCCTTCATTCCATTGATATCAAACTTTTATTTTGGAAAGTTCTGTTTTTGATGGCTATTTCCTCGGCTCGTAGAGTCTCTGAGTTATCAGCTTTACAATGTGATTCTCCTTATCTGATTTTCCATACAGATAAAGTAGTTCTGCGTACAAAACCTGGGTTTTTACCTAAGGTAGTTTCCAACAAGAATATCAATCAAGAGATTTTTGTTCCATCATTGTGTCCTAATCCTTCTTCAAAGAAGGAACGTCTTTTACATAATTTGGACGTAGTCCGTGCTTTAAAGTTTTACTTACAAGCGACTAAAGATTTTCGTCAAACATCTTCCCTGTTTGTTGTTTACTTTGGACAGAGGAGAGGTCAAAAGGCTTTGGCAACCTCTCTTTCTTTTTGGCTTCGGAGCGTAATACGCTTAGCCTATGAGACTGCTGGACAGCAGCCCCCTGAAAGGATTACAGCTCATTCTACTAAAGCTGTGGCTTCCACCTGGGCCTTTAAAAATGAGGCTTCTGTTGAACAGATTTGCAAAGCGGCGACTTGGTCTTCGCTTCATACCTTTTCAAAATTTTACAAATTTGATACTTTTGCTTCTTCGGAGGCTAATTTTGGGAGAAAGGTTCTACAGGCAGTGGTCCCTTCCGTTTAAGTACCTGCCTTGTCCCTCCCTTCATCCGTGTACTTAAGCTTTGGTATTGGTATCTCACAAGTAATGGATGATCCGTGGACTGGATACACCTAACAAGGGGAAAACATAATTTATGCTTACCTGATAAATTTATTTCTCTTGTGGTGTATCCAGTCCACGGCCCGCCCTGTCCATTTAAGGCAGGTCTATATTTTAAACTACAGTCACCACTGCACCCTCTGGTTTCTCCTTTTTTTCGGTCGAATGACTGGATATGGCAGTTAGGGGAGGAGTTATATAGCAGCTCTGCTGTGGGTGGTCCTCTTGCAACTTCCTGTTGGGAAGGAGAATATCCCACAAGTAATGGATGATCCGTGGACTGGATACACCACAAGAGAAATAAATTTATCAGGTAAGCATAAATTATGTTTTATCTTTTTTGGCTGCTTTTGATATTTTAGCAGACTTACAGAGGTCTGCAGGCAGTTTGCGGGGAGCGCCAATTTCAGCTGCTGTGTAAGGAGCTGTTTGCATTGGTCACATCTGGTGGTGACGTGGAGGCAAGGGGAGGAGACTCTCGAAGAGGAAACAGACCGGGACCGGGACAGTTTGTACAGCGTTAGCAGAAGACGACCGGTGGATTAAGGTACTGTGTTCCCTTAAAAGGATATCCATTTGTATTGCAATATACCCCTTTGCTGACTTTCTTGTTATTGATGAACACTGTTTGAGCGCTATAATGGGGAGTGTTTGAAAAGTGGAGATTCAGTCCATCTGTCTATATCATTATAATTTATAGTGTCAGTATGCAGTCCCTATGTCTATATCATTATAATTTATAGTGTCAGTATGCAGTCCATCTGTCTATATCATTATAATTTATAGTGTCAGTATGCAGTCCCTCTATCTATATCATTACAATTTATAGTGTCAGTATGCAGTCCCTATTTCTATATCATTATAATTTATAGTGTCAGTATGCAGTCCCTATGTCTATATCATTATAATTTATAGTGTCAGTATGCAGTCCCTCTGTCTATATCATTATAATTTATAGTGTCAGTATGCAGTCCCTATGTCTATATCATTATAATTTATAGTGTCAGTATGCAGTCCCTATGTCTATATCATTATAATTTATAGTGTCAGTATGCAGTCCCTATGTCTATATCATTATAATGTATAGTGTCAGTATGCAGTCCCTCTGTCTATATCATTATAATTTATAGTGTCAGTATGCAGTCCCTATGTCTATATCATTATAATTTATAGTGTCAGTATGCAGTCCCTATGTCTATATCATAATTTATAGTGTCAGTATGCAGTCCCTATGTCTATATCATTACAATTTATAGTGTCAGTATGCAGTCCATCTGTCTATATCATTATAATTTATAGTGTCAGTATGCAGTCCCTCTGTCTATATCATTACAATTCATAGTGTCAGTATGCAGTCCCTCTGTCTATATCATTATAATTTATAGTGTCAGTATGCAGTCCCTATGTCTATATCATTATAATTTATAGTGTCAGTATGCAGTCCATCTGTCTATATCATTACAATTTATAGTGTCAGTATGCAGTCCCTCTGTCTATATCATTATAATTTATAGTGTAAATATGCAGTCCCTATGTCTATATCATTATAATTTATAGTGTCAGTATGCAGTCCATCTGTCTATATCATTATAATTTATAGTGTCAGTATGCAGTCCATATGTCTATATCATTATAATTTATAGTGTCAGTATGCAGTCCATCTGTCTATATCATTATAATTTATAGTGTCAGTATGCAGTCCCTCTCTATATATTATTGTAATTTATAGTGTCAATATGCAGTCCCTCTGTCTATATCATTATAATTTATAGTGTCAGTATGCAGTCCCTCTCTATATATTATTGTAATTTATAGTGTCAATAAGCAGTCCCTCTGTCTATATCATTATAATTTATAGTGTCAGTATGCAGTCCCTCTCTATACATTATTGTAATTTATAGTGTCAATATGCAGTCCCTCTGTCTATATCATTATATTTTATAGTGTCAGTATGCAGTCCCTCTCTATATATTATTGTAATTTATAGTGTCAATATGCAGTCCCTCTGTCTATATCATTATAATTTATAGTGTCAGTATGCAGTCCCTCTCTATATATTATTGTAATTTATAGTGTCAATATGCAGTCCATCTGTCTATATCATTATAATTTATAGTGTCAGTATGCAATCCCTCTGTCTATACCTTTACAATATTTATATTGAAATATGTTTATTGGAATGCATGTGTGTGTATATGTGTGTATGAGTGAATATGTATGTATGTATGAATGAGAGTGTATGTATAGGTATGTATGAGTGAGTGCGTATGTGTATGAGTGAGTGAGTGTGTATGTGTATGTATAATTGAGTGTGTGTATGTATGAGTGTTTATTTATGCATATTCAGTGGTATGATTCAATGGTGAAAATTATTAGTGCCCCCCCCCCCGTTTTGACTGTGGTATCTTATGTGCCCCCCCTATATATTGTTCCTAGAGTCACCAATGTATACCAGTCTCTATTTTGTAAACGGTGTGCTCTGAACACAGAATCTGTTTAAAGGGACATGAAACCCATTTATTTTCTTTTGTGATTTAGAAAGAGCATGTCATTTTAAACAACTTTCTAATTTACTTCTATTATCTAATGTGCTTCATTTTCTTGATATCCTTTGCTGAAAAGCATATCTAGATAGGCTCAGTAGCTGCTGATTGGTGGTTGCAAATAGATGCCTCATGCAATTGGCTCATCCATGTGGATTGCTATTTCTGCATCAAAGGATATCTATTGAAAAAAGCAAATTAGCTAATAGAAGTAAATTGTAATGTTGTTTAAAATTGTATTCTCTATCTGAATCATGAAAGAAAATGTTGGGGTTTAGTGTCCCTTTAACTTCTGGGTTATTTGCATCTATAGTGTCAGTATGCAGTCCATCTGTCTATATCATTACAATTTATAGTGTCAGTATGCAGTCCCTCTGTCTATATTATTACAATTTATAGTGTCAGTATGCAGTCCCTCTGTCTATATCATTACAATTTATAGTATCAGTATGCAGTCCCTCTGTCTATATCATTACAATTTATAGTATCAGTATGCAGTCCCTCTGTCTATATCATTACAATTTATAGTGTCAGTATGCAGTCCCTCTGTCTATATCATTACAATTTATAGTGTCAGTATGCAGTCCCTCTGTCTATATCATTATAATTTATAGTGTCAGTATGCAGTCCCTCTGTCTATGTCATTACAATTTATAGTGTCAGTATGCAGTCCCTCTGTCTATATCATTACAATTTATAGTGTCAGTATGCAGTCCCTCTGTCTATATCATTACAATTCATAGTGTCAGTATGCAGTCCCTCTGTCTATATCATTACAATTTATAGTGTCAGTATGCAGTCCCTCTGTCTATATCATAATGTATAGTGTCAGTATGCAGTCCATATGTCTATATCATTATAATGTATAGTGTCAGTATGCAGTCCCTCTCTCTATATTATTGTAATTTATAGTGTCAATATGCAACCCCTCTGTCTATATCATTATAATTTATAGTGTCAGTATGCAGTCCCTCTGTCTATATCATTATAATATAGTGTCAGTATGCAGTCCCTCTGTCTATATCATTATAATGTATAGTGTCAGTATGCAGTCCCTCTCTCTCTATTATTGTAATTTTTAGTGTCCGTATGCAGTCCCTATGTCTATATCATTATAATTTAGTGTCAGTATGCAGTCCCTCTGTCTATATCATTACAATTTATAGTGTCAGTATGCAGTCCCTCTGTCTATATCATTACAATTTATAGTGTCAGTATGCAGTCCCTATGTCTATATCATAATTTATAGTGTCAGTATGCAGTCCCTCTGTCTATATCATTACAATTTATAGTGTCAGTATGCAGTCCCTCTGTCTATATCATTATAATTTATAGTGTCAGTATGCAGTCCCTATGTCTATATCATAATTTATAGTGTCAGTATGCAGTCCCTATGTCTATATCATTACAATTTATAGTGTCAGTATGCAGTCCATCTGTCTATATCATTATAATTTATAGTGTCAGTATGCAGTCCCTCTGTCTATATCATTACAATTCATAGTGTCAGTATGCAGTCCCTCTGTCTATATCATTATAATTTATAGTGTCAGTATGCAGTCCCTATGTCTATATCATTATAATTTATAGTGTCAGTATGCAGTCCATCTGTCTATATCATTACAATTTATAGTGTCAGTATGCAGTCCCTCTGTCTATATCATTATAATTTATAGTGTAAATATGCAGTCCCTATGTCTATATCATTATAATTTATAGTGTCAGTATGCAGTCCATCTGTCTATATCATTATAATTTATAGTGTCAGTATGCAGTCCATATGTCTATATCATTATAATTTATAGTGTCAGTATGCAGTCCATCTGTCTATATCATTATAATTTATAGTGTCAGTATGCAGTCCCTCTCTATATATTATTGTAATTTATAGTGTCAATATGCAGTCCCTCTGTCTATATCATTATAATTTATAGTGTCAGTATGCAGTCCCTCTCTATATATTATTGTAATTTATAGTGTCAATAAGCAGTCCCTCTGTCTATATCATTATAATTTATAGTGTCAGTATGCAGTCCCTCTCTATACATTATTGTAATTTATAGTGTCAATATGCAGTCCCTCTGTCTATATCATTATATTTTATAGTGTCAGTATGCAGTCCCTCTCTATATATTATTGTAATTTATAGTGTCAATATGCAGTCCCTCTGTCTATATCATTATAATTTATAGTGTCAGTATGCAGTCCCTCTCTATATATTATTGTAATTTATAGTGTCAATATGCAGTCCATCTGTCTATATCATTATAATTTATAGTGTCAGTATGCAATCCCTCTGTCTATACCTTTACAATATTTATATTGAAATATGTTTATTGGAATGCATGTGTGTGTATATGTGTGTATGAGTGAATATGTATGTATGTATGAATGAGAGTGTATGTATAGGTATGTATGAGTGAGTGCGTATGTGTATGAGTGAGTGAGTGTGTGTGTGTATGTGTATGTATAATTGAGTGTGTGTATGTATGAGTGTTTATTTATGCATATTCAGTGGTATGATTCAATGGTGAAAATTATTAGTGCCCCCCCCCGTTTTGACTGTGGTATCTTATGTGCCCCCCCTATATATTGTTCCTAGAGTCACCAATGTATACCAGTCTCTATTTTGTAAACGGTGTGCTCTGAACACAGAATCTGTTTAAAGGGACATGAAACCCATTTATTTTCTTTTGTGATTTAGAAAGAGCATGTCATTTTAAACAACTTTCTAATTTACTTCTATTATCTAATGTGCTTCATTTTCTTGATATCCTTTGCTGAAAAGCATATCTAGATAGGCTCAGTAGCTGCTGATTGGTGGTTGCAAATAGATGCCTCATGCAATTGGCTCATCCATGTGGATTGCTATTTCTGCATCAAAGGATATCTATTGAAAAAAGCAAATTAGCTAATAGAAGTAAATTGTAATGTTGTTTAAAATTGTATTCTCTATCTGAATCATGAAAGAAAATGTTGGGGTTTAGTGTCCCTTTAACTTCTGGGTTATTTGCATCTATAGTGTCAGTATGCAGTCCATCTGTCTATATCATTACAATTTATAGTGTCAGTATGCAGTCCCTCTGTCTATATTATTACAATTTATAGTGTCAGTATGCAGTCCCTCTGTCTATATCATTACAATTTATAGTATCAGTATGCAGTCCCTCTGTCTATATCATTACAATTTATAGTATCAGTATGCAGTCCCTCTGTCTATATCATTACAATTTATAGTGTCAGTATGCAGTCCCTCTGTCTATATCATTACAATTTATAGTATCAGTATGCAGTCCCTCTGTCTATATCATTACAATTTATAGTGTCAGTATGCAGTCCCTCTGTCTATATCATTATAATTTATAGTGTCAGTATGCAGTCCCTCTGTCTATGTCATTACAATTTATAGTGTCAGTATGCAGTCCCTCTGTCTATATCATTACAATTTATAGTGTCAGTATGCAGTCCCTCTGTCTATATCATTACAATTCATAGTGTCAGTATGCAGTCCCTCTGTCTATATCATTACAATTTATAGTGTCAGTATGCAGTCCCTCTGTCTATATCATAATGTATAGTGTCAATCAAAAAACAAGAGTCTGGACTAAGTCTAACCCTCTTAGCCTCTCTAAATAAGACTGATATCTCCCTACTCAGTCCAATAAAGAATACAAAAACTTGGGTGTAAGAGAGGCGCTGTATGAACAGCTGAGAGAACCAACAATAGCTAAAAAAGTTTAAATAAAAATATCTCAATATGTATAATACAGTGTATCGTAAAATTAGATATATATCAATGTGTATAATAAACAAACATAGAAAGGGATGATATAAGCTAGTTTAATAAAAAACAATAATAAATAACAATAGTAAGTTGTGGCCACAACTAAATAAAATGATGAAGAAAAATTAGCAGCATAGATTTACAATTCACAAATCAAAACGCTATTAATTAACTATGACGGTTCAGTGATGTAATATCACTTAGATAAGGTGCAATACTAAGCCTCCTGTAAGTAAATAAAACTGAAATAGTTGGCTTGTAATTTCTCCGATAATGTCCGTATGTGATTTAAAACTGGTGAGTTAGGGTATCCTTTGTGAATGAAATAGTCCCATTGAAAGTGTGTAGGCAAATTCCTATTGCGTGTACTGAGTTGAGCTTCGTGAGTTGAAGTGAGTGAGAGACAGGGCAATCAGCTGTTTTGCCGTACTGTGTTAAAGTGCAAGTGATAGATAGTTCTTTGTTAAGTGAACTGGTAGACACGTGAATTTCTTTGAATTAACTTCTTTGCAAAAAAGTGACAAATTTTCTTATTTAAGAATATTTTATCAATGTGATATTTATAAAATGTTCAATGTGAATCTTCAGCTGTATGACAGGCTTATTAGCTGCGCTCCCCGGCCAGCGTATGTGTGTAAATGCGTGGCGGAAGTACTCACAGCTGCTTCACTGTCTTGTAACAGCACTGAATCCTTTCTAGTTGCCGTTCGGCTGTTCCGTTGAAAGAATGGACAATGGTCTCCTTGATCTTCCTGGATCTTTCCTAGGTACCAAGCAAAGTAGTCTATCTGCAGAGTAGAGCTCCACTCTAGACAGGAAACATGTCCTGACACTTCCGCCACGCATTTACACACATACGCTGGCCGGGGAGCGCAGCTAATAAGCCTGTCATACAGCTGAAGATTCACATTGAACATTTTATAAATATCACATTGATAAAATATTCTTAAATAAGAAAATTTGTCACTTTTTTGCAAAGAAGTTAATTCAAAGAAATTCACGTGTCTACCAGTTCACTTAACAAAGAACTATCTATCACTTGCACTTTAACACAGTACGGCAAAACAGCTGATTGCCCTGTCTCTCACTCACTTCAACTCACGAAGCTCAACTCAGTACACGCAATAGGAATTTGCCTACACACTTTCAATGGGACTATTTCATTCACAAAGGATACCCTAACTCACCAGTTTTAAATCACATACGGACATTATCGGAGAAATTACAAGCCAACTATTTCAGTTTTATTTACTTACAGGAGGCTTAGTATTGCACCTTATCTAAGTGATATTACATCGCTGAACCGTCATAGTTAATTAATAGCGTTTTGATTTGTGAATTGTAAATCTATGCTGCTAATTTTTCTTCATCATTTTATTTAGTTGTGGCCACAACTTACTATTGTTATTTATTATTGTTTTTTATTAAACTAGCTTATATCATCCCTTTCTATGTTTGTTTATTATACACATTGATATATATCTAATTTTACGATACACTGTATTATACATATTGAGATATTTTTATTTAAACTTTTTTAGCTATTGTTGGTTCTCTCAGCTGTTCATACAGCGCCTCTCTTACACCCAAGTTTTTGTATAATGTATAGTGTCAGTATGCAGTCCATATGTCTATATCATTATAATGTATAGTGTCAGTATGCAGTCCCTCTCTCTATATTATTGTAATTTATAGTGTCAATATGCAACCCCTCTGTCTATATCATTATAATTTATAGTGTCAGTATGCAGTCCCTCTGTCTATATCATTATAATATAGTGTCAGTATGCAGTCCCTCTGTCTATATCATTATAATGTATAGTGTCAGTATGCAGTCCCTCTCTCTCTATTATTGTAATTTTTAGTGTCCGTATGCAGTCCCTATGTCTATATCATTATAATTTAGTGTCAGTATGCAGTCCCTCTGTCTATATCATTACAATTTATAGTGTCAGTATGCAGTCCCTCTGTCTATATCATTACAATTTATAGTGTCAGTATGCAGTCCCTCTGTCTATATCATTACAATTTATAGTGTCAGTATGCAGTCCCTCTGTCTATATCATTACAATTTATAGTGTCAGTATGCAGTCCCTCTGTCTATATCATTACAATTTATAGTGTCAGTATGCAGTCCCTCTGTCTATATCATTACAATTTATAGTGTCAGTATGCAGTCCCTCTGTCTATATCATTATAATTTATAGTGTCAGTATGCAGTCCCTCTGTCTATATCATTATAATTTATAGTGTCAGTATGCAGTCCCTCTGTCTATATCATTATAATTTATAGTGTCAGTATGCAGTCCCTCTGTCTATATCATTATAATTTATAGTGTCAGTATACAATCCCTCTGTCTATATCTTTACAATATTTATATTGAAATATGTTTATTGGAAATTTATCATAGATACAGAGTACAAAAAAATGGTCTTATAGTCTCATGGTTGTTCCATATCTAACATACATAACGTGAGTCCTTATTTCACCATCCAACACTGATAACATATTTTTCTCAATAATACTGGACACATATTTAGGAAATATAATTCAACATAACCATATCATAATTCCCTGCTTATGTAGGATAACCTGAAAATGTCAGACCTATGGAAACCTGCAATTAACCAAAAATAGCAAGTAAAGAAAATACTGCTCTGCTTTGCTGGAAAACTACAATATTTATATCTATTTAAACCGCTTTATCCAAATGTTTTTGTCACTGCCTATATTTATTATTGTACAGGGAAGTTCCCGTGCAGTCTGGCGCCCTGCACGAGAGCAGCGCCTGTCAGTTACCCTAAAGAAATCTGTTTTGCGATTTATCTCATGATGAGTTTGTGGGAATGCACCCTCAACTGCCTGATAATTGGAGCCCTAAAACTTATTTAAGACCTCCAGCACTTGTGATCGTACAGCATCTCCAAATATTAACCAGACCTGCTTAGCTTTCAAAATTAAAGAGACAGCATGCCCTACATTTTTCTCCCCTTTAATTTGTTCCCAATGATCCATTTTACCTGATGGAAAGCATGAAATTGTTTACTAGCTACTTTTACTTTATTTCAGCATTTTAAAGGGACACTAAACCCAATTTTTTTTTTTTTCGTGATTCAGATAGATCATGCCATTTTAAGCAACTTTATAATTTAATCCTAGTATCAGTTTTTCTTCATTCTCTTGATATCTTTATTTGAAAAAGAAGGCATTGAAGCTTTTTTTTGGTTCGGTCCTCTGGACAGCACTTTTTTATTGGTGGATGAATTAATCCACCAATCAGCAAGAACAACCCAGGTTGTTCACCAAAAATAGGCCGGCATCTAAACTTACATTCTTGCATTTCAAATAAGGATACCAAGAGAATGAAGAACATTTGATAATAGGAGTAAATTAGAAAGTTGCTGAAAATTTCATGTTCTATCTGCATCACGAAAGAAAAATTTTGGGTTCAGTGTCCCTTTAAGTAATGACTAAAGAAAAGTTGCGTAAACATAGCCAGCAGAAGAAATTGCACTCCCAGTAGGAAGTAGAAGAGATATGCAATA
The DNA here is from genome assembly GCF_027579735.1 of Bombina bombina. Classification (NCBI taxonomy): domain Eukaryota; kingdom Metazoa; phylum Chordata; class Amphibia; order Anura; family Bombinatoridae; genus Bombina; species Bombina bombina. The sequence goes on from NC_069499.1 coordinate 543,095,727, forward strand.
AAATGTTAATTTTTTATTGTTCTTTCTGAGGGCCTGATGATCAAAACCTCACCGGCATGGAGAAAAATCACACAAAATCTTTGGGGTCTTTTTTTTAGCGTTATATTGCAATGTATTTGTTTCTCCTTCACAGCCAGAATCCTATATAGCTAGATAAACAGCTCTCAGGCTAAATTTGCCTTTCTAAATTTAATTGAGGGACCTCACCATACTGACGAGACGTCTTAGATCATCTCTCCAGAGTGGAGAGCTTTAGATTATCAGGCCCTAAGTACTGGGATTTGGTTTACAGACATAGATAATATAATAAAGCATGTGTGTATATAGAAAGTGATGAAATATGGAAATCTAATTTCCCTGCCAGCTCAACCCGTTTTAATGGGTTGTGGTGTCAAAGTACAAAACCAGCTATTTCAAATAAAAAAATAAACATAAAGGAACAATTTCTCATATATGTTTTATACTTTGCAGCTGGTATAATAAACAAGTAATTGGAAACACATACAGGTACCTTTAAGCATGACATATTCAGAGCAAAATAGGTAGTGGTTGTCTACATAGGCCTTAAAGGGTAATGAAACCTAAAATGTTTCTTTCATGATTCATATAGAGCCTACAATTTAAAAAAACTTTCCAATTTACCTCTAATATCAAAATGGTTTCATTTTCTTGGTATCCTCTGTTGCAGGAGCAGCAATATATTACTGGGACCTAGCTGAACACATTGGTGAGCCAATAATGAGACACATGTGCAGCCACCAAACAGCAGCTTTGCTGTTTCTGAGCCCACCTAGGTATGCTTTTCAACAAAGAATATCAAGCGAACAAGCAAGTTAGATAATAGATGTTGGAAAGGGAAAGTTGTTTTTAAAATTGTGTGCTTTTTCTAATCCACTCCTACCAACTTTAGATCCCAAAAACGACCTAGTGCAGTTGTTTTTAATTAAAAAAAAAGCGAAATTTTTTTAATTAAAAACTAAAATGCCCTCTATTTTGGGGCAATTAGGGCACTTTTAGAAAATTAACCATTGATCGGATCTCTGGTTACTTTTCGGAGTGCTAATTGCTACCGCAAGCTTGCGGTACCAATAACTAGCCACTTGTAATGACTGGTTAATTATTGAGCTCCTGCAAACAGGCAAATTTGCCCATTTGCGGGAGTGCAATAATTTAGCGCTCCACTTGTAATCTAGCCCATAGTGTGTTGATCTTAGTTTTAAATAAAGAAAAACACAGGTATGCATCATAAAACATTGTTTTTTTGTCTTACTGTTACAAAGATAAATGATGATAATTTATGTTGCGCAAGTGATTTCAAGGGACAATAAAGTGATTATTTTGTTGTCTCTAAAACATAGCATTTAAAATGTGTTACTTTTTTTATTTTCCCCTTAAAATGTCCCTGCATTGAAAAATAATCTTTTTTTGTTATGTTTTACTTTTAGCAAGTCGCTGTAACACCTCAAATGTTCCTTATCAAGACAGTGAGCTATTACTGTTTTATAAAGCCCTTAGGATATAGGGGGTGGGGTGGGGGGTGATCCTATATTTCTGGAATGCAGAGATAATAAAACCTTAGATTTTACAGTTATCCCGTAAAAAGAATTAGCTAAGCAGGGCTACACTAACATATACCTACATTAATCCCACATATATATGCTATGTCCTTTTAATGGCCTACAAGCATTCTCCAATAACGTGTTCTTGCTTAGCGGCTAAAGTCGCGCAATAGTTCAGTTTAATATATATTTAAAGTGCCAGTATATAATCTATGATTCAGGAGATGACCTGTATACTCTTTCATAGAAGCAGTTAAGACTGGGGAATCTATCTCTGCATTATACTATTTAAGTTTCAGGCAATACCCTACTTTATATAATTACATTTAAAGGGACAGTCTAGGCCAAGATAAACTTTCATGATTCAGATAGAGCATGTAATTTTAAACAATTTTCCAATTTACTTTTATCACCAATTTTGCTTTGTTCTCTTGATATTCTTAGTTGAAAGCTTAACCTAGGAGGTTCATATGCTAATTTCTTAGACCTTGAAGCCCACCTCTTTCAGATTGCATTTTAACAGTTTTTCACCACTAGAGGGTGTTAGTTCACATATTTCATATAGATAACACTGTGCTCGTGCATGAGAAGTTATCTGGGAGCAGGCACTGATTGGCTAAACTGCAAGTCTGTCAAAAGAACTGAAAAAGGGGCAGTTTGCAGAGGCTTAGATACAAGATAATCACAGAGGTAAGAGTATATTATTACAACTGTGTTAGTTATGCAAAATTGGGAAATGGGTAATAAAGGGATTATCTATCTTTTAAAACAATAAAAATTCTGGTGTAGACTGTCCCTTTAATTCATATTTTCAGCTGTTTATTTGAATGTTTACGTTAGATGATTTATTGACCAGCATTTCCATGCTTTAGCCACTAGATGGCCACATTAGCACATCAGATTGGGTAAAGAAACTCACTTAACAAATATAACTGCTACAATATAATATAATATAATGTGCTGCTTCATTTATTATATTAATGTCCAGTTCTGGCCTTTGCATCTTTATTCTTTTCACAATTATTATAATATAGTTCTATGTTTATTTATGATACAATTCTGATTTTAGCATATAATTCCAATATCATTATTATATATCACCATAAAAGACCCAAGAGTGGTCTTACTTGTAGATCAGAGGAATGATAATGGGGCTGAACAATCTGTCTTCTTTTGCTTTTCAGGCAACTGTAATTCTGATGTAAGTTTTTGTTACTATTATGTCTGTATGTCCTCAATAAAAATATATATATATAAATTCACTACAATTATTTTGTATTCTCTTATACTGTTGGAGATATATTTTCTAACCATTTTATAGTAACACCTGATTTTAAATATGTGGTTGTTCACAGGTGCAGGTTAAATGTGTTTATATGTTTAAAATATTAATATAAGACTATAAGTCCCAATACTTGATGACTTTGAAAGTTCAGTATTTCACGTATTTGAATTTAAACATTAATACACCATTTTAAATCAATTGTTCAACATTCCATATGTGACTCTCTCAACTAGGAAAAAGCAAAACTAAGAATGTGTGTCATAGTTTTTATGGTCACTTTAAGCGAGTACTTATTCTACTGAAGCTATTGATTTGTCATGGATCCGCTTAATGAAGCATTTATTGCATAACTGTACAACACAGCCATATTGTCTTCTTTAAATAGTCACCAAGTTTTACTAAACGTTTGCTTGTCCTTATGTATACAGAATAAACACTGCTATTTTACCCTTCTAGGATGCCATTAAGATAAAACATCTAAAACCTTTATGCACATTAGAGATCTAATAAGTAATACACAGTGCAAACTTTTGTGCCAATTCTACACAGCTATTTGATGTTTACCCTAGTCAAAAAGGATGATCTTCCTGGAGTCATTCTGTAGTAATTGATGACTCCAGACTAGTCATCAGAAGCTATCATGAATTATGCCCACAGGCCGAAATATTTAAAGGGACAGACAAGTCCAAAAAAATGTTTATGTTTCAAAAAGGGCATGTAATTTTAAACAACTTTCCAATTTACTTTTATCACCAATTTTGCTTTGTTCACTTGGTATTCTTAGTTGAAAGCTAAACCGAGGAAGGCTCATATGATAATTTCTAAGCCCTTGAAGGCTGCCTCTTGTCACATGCTTTATTATTTGTTTTTCACATCAGGGGAGAGCTAGTTCATGTAAACCATATAGATAACATGACCATGCCAATGGATTGTGGCAGACACTGAACTAATTGGCTAAAATGAAAGTCAATAAATAGATAATAAATAAAATGTCATGTGATCAGGGGGCTGTCAGAAGATGCTTAGATACAAGTTAATCACAGAGGTAAAAAGTATATTAATATAACAGTGTTTGTTATGCAAAACTCGGGAAAGGGTAATAAAGGGATTATCTATCTTTTAAAACAACAAAAATGTTGGTGTTGGCTGTTCCTTTAAATAAGATTACTCTAGAGGCATTCACTGGCTGTTCATGCTTGTAAAGTAATAAGTAAGGTAATCTGCTGATCATTCTGTGTCATCACCCAGAATTTTTACCTTAGCCGATTACTTTACAAGCCTGATTATGTCTGATAATGTGCAAATGACTAGTTTGATGATCATCAAATGACTCCAGGATGGTCTCTAAAATAATCCTGTTTCTCTTGGGTTATCCCAGATAGTAACACACAGCAGTGATTTTCTGCAGTGAGCAGTGATCTCCTGTTGTGATCATTTGCTCTCTTTTCATTCAAACCTTTCTATACATAAATGTTTGAAATCACATTTTGATAAAAAATATGGCCACTATCAGAACATTTGACACTTCACATGCTCAGTATCACATTTTTGATGCTACATTTGTAAAGGATCAGGACATTGGCAGCCTTTAACTCCTTTACTACATTAGATGCCATCCCAACAGCGCTGGGCTTGAACGCTATTAGGAAGGCATGGAACGTCCTACTATGTATGGCATCCTACAGCTTCCCACTTTTACCAATAATGTTTACATCAGAAATTTGTTTCAATGTGAACACTTATAGTACTGCCACAAAGGGCTTAGAAATATAAAGGCCACAAAAAAAAAATCTTTGTTTCTTTCAAATGACACAGTGAGTCCACGGATCATCTTAATTACTGTTGGGAATATCACTCCTGACCAGCAGGAGGAGGCAAAGAGCACCACAGCAAAAGCTGTTAAATACCACTCCCCCTGCCCACAATCCCCAGTCATTCTCTTTGCTTGTATCAGTTGCAAGGAGGGGTAAAGATAGGTGTCTGATTCTTCAATCAAAAGTTTATTTTTTAAGCAGAGCAAGTTTGCTCTGGTTTTCTTTGGGGTTTAGCCGTAGTCCATGTAAGTCTCTTCAGTAGAGCAAGTGGTGGCTTTTAAGCATTTGGGAACTAGTGGGGTATAATCCCCACTGGGCCTCCCAAGTAATTTCATGCTGCCCTTGGTTGAAAGTTTGAGTAAGTTCACTCAGCCTTTTCTTTTTTCCACAGGTCCATGTGAGGTAGGAAGCCCCTCTCATACCAAGTGAGCTGTCCTGTTGCCGGACAGATTTTTGAGGTAAGTGCCTATTTCTTTCCCTGTTTTGATATAGGAGAATTTGGCACTTTGACAGTTAATTCTGTCTAAATATACAATCAGCCTTCTAGGTTAACGGTTTATTGTATGGCAGTTTTGCAGGCACTGGGGATATTTGGCTTAAGGTGGAGGGATGGTTCAGCGTTCTCTCCGGTGTGGCTGTGTGGGGGTCCGGATCATTTTCTGACTTTGTTTCCGGCAGCAAGGAGGTCAGGTAGGCATCTCAGCAGAGCTTGCTGAGGTGTGGAGGTTGCCTGTTGTTTTTTTGTAGGGCTGTTGCTCTGTTTATATTTAAGTTTCTGTCTGAATTTCAAGGACTATAACGTTTGTGTCTCTTTTTGCATTCATTTTGTGATAAATTGTTGCTGCAAGATTTATTGTGCAGTTTAAGGATTTTCTAGTTTAAAAAAAAAAAAGTCTGTTTAAAATTTAAAGGGATGGTAACGTTTTTTTGTTTCATTAAAATTCGGACTTGAACTTAGAATTTTTTACTGATTAAGGTTTTTTCCTTTGAAATAAGATGGACCAATAGGCCCTGCAAGCTGTTGCTTGTTCTCTATGTTTAAATACTAATGTTGAGCCTCCTATCCCTATTTGTTCCTCTTGTATTGAGAGAACATTACATTACAAGGATAGACTTTTTGATTCTGAGCCTTCATTGTCTAGGGCGGATGTTGTTCAGGAGTTTCCTGTTCAGGCTAATCCGCAGCTTTCTCCTCATACGTCCCAATCTTCTGCAGTGCCTGTGTTTCATCTTAGGTTAGATTTTCCTTGCAAGATATGGCTACACACATATCCTCGGCAGTATCTGAGGCTTTGTCTGCTTTTCCTATGTTACAGGGGAAGCGCAAGAGGAAGTATAAGATTTCTGATTCTGTTGCAATTGTGTCTAGTGTTTCTTCTCATAAGTCTGAGGAGGAAGATACTTCAGTAGCATCTGAGGGTGAGATCTTGGATTCTGATAGTGTAAATCCTTCTTCTGAACCTGAGGTTGCTTCCTTTAGGTTTAAGCTGGAGCACCTTCATTTGTTACTCAAGGAGGTTTTGGCTACCTTGGATGACTCTGAGGCGTCAGTCATCGTTATTCCTAAGAAATCTAGTAAACTTAATATGTTTTCTGATGTTCCTTCCTCGGTGGAAGTTTTTCCTATACCAGATCGTGTTTCAGATATTATTGCACGAGCATGGGAGAAGCCTGGGATTCCTTTTTCCCCTTCTCCAATTTTTAGGAAGATGTTTCCTATTGCCGATTCTATTAAGGAATCTTGGCAGATGATTCCTAAGGTGAATGCAGTTTCCACTCTGGCCAAGAGGACCACTATTCCTATTGAGGACAGCTGTTCCTTTAAAGATCCTATGGATAAGAAGTTGGAAGCTTTGCTTAAAAAGATTTATGTTCACCAGGGGTATCAATGGCAACCGGCTGCATGTATTGCTACGGTTACTAATGCGGCAGCATATTGGTTTGATGCATTGTCTGATTCTATTCGGCAAGATACTCCTCTTGAAGAAATTCAACATAGAATCAAGGCTTTGAAGTTGGCTAATTCTTTTATTGCAGATGCTTCTCTACAGGTCATCAAGTTGGGAGCTAAAATTTCTCGTTTTCCTATTTTAGCTCACAGAGCTTTATGGTTATAATCCTGGTCTGCGGACGTGTCCTCTAAGTCTAAGCTTTTGTCTATTCTTTACAAGGGTAAGACCTTGTTTGGGCCAGGTTTGGCTGAGATTATTTCTGATATTACGGGAGGGAAGGGGCATTCTCTTCCTCAGGATAAAAGAAATAAACAGAAGGGTCGGCAGAGTAATTTTCGTTCCTTTTGTAACTTCTCTGGTAAATCGTCCTCTTCTTCCTCCAAGCAGGAAAAGTCCAAGCCATCTTGGAAGTCAAATCAGTCTTTGAATAAGGGGAAGCAGTCCAGGAAGCCTGTTGCCGACTCAAAATCAGCATGAAGGGTCTGCCCCCGATCTGGGAATGGATCTTCTGGGGGCAGACTCTCTTTCTTCACTCAAGCTTGGGTTCGAGATGTTCAGGATTCCTGGGTAGCAGATATCGTGTCCCAGGGTTACAAACTGGAGTTCAAGAATTTTACTTCCTGAGGCAGGTTTCTTCTCTCCAGGTTATTTGTAAACCAGATAAAAGGAGAGAGGCGTTCTTACATTGTGTTCAGAATCTTTCCGACATGAGAGTGATAATTCCTGTTCCGGTTCAGGAACAGGGTCTGGGTTTTTATTACAATCTCTTCGCCATTCCCAAAAAGGAGGGATATTTTAGACCTATTTTAGATCTCAAGAGTGTAAACAAGTTTCTCAGGGTTCCGTCTTTCAAGATGGAAACTATTTGTTCCATTCTTCCTTTGGTTCAGGAAGGTCAGTTCATGACCACAGTAGATCTAAAGGATGCATATCTGCATATTCCCATTCACAGGGATCATCACAGGTTCCTAAGATTTGCATTTCTAGACAAACATTTTCAGTTTGTAGCTGTTCCTTTTGGTATGGCAACAGCTCCCAGAATTTTTTCAAAGGTCCTGGGTGCATTGTTGGCGGTGCTTCGATTGAAGGGTGTTGCAGTGGCTCCTTATCTGGACGACATTCTAGTTCAGGCTCCATCTTTTCAACTAGCAAACTCCCACACGGTGTTGTTGTTGTCTTTTCTGCGCTCCCATGGTTGGAAGGTGAATTTAGGAAAAAGTTCCTTAATTCTGGCTACAAGAGTGGTATTTTTGGGGACCATTATAGATTCTCTAGAGATTAATTTTTTTCTGACAGAAGCAAGAAAGTCAAAGATTTTCAATACGTGTCTTGCTCTTCAGTCCCTTCCTCGGCCATCAGTGGCTCAGTGCATGGAGGTTATTGGTCTGATGGTTTCAGTCATGGACATCATTCCGTTTGCTCGGTTCCATCTCAGACCTCTGAAGTTATGCTTGCTCAGCCAGTGGAACGGGGATTATGCGGATCTATCTCCAAAGATTGTTCTAGATCAGATGTCCAGTGATTCTCTTCCATGGTGGTTGTCTCAGGATCTTCTCTCTCAGGGAACTTGCTTTCGCAGACCTGCTTGGGTGATTGTAACCACGAATGCCAGTTTGCTGGGCTGGGGTGCTGTCTGGGGTTCATTAAGGGCTCAGGGTCTATGGACTCGGGAGGAGTCGGTTCTTCCAATAAATGTTTTGGAACTGAGAGAAATGTTCAATGCTCTTCTAGCCTGGCCTCAGCTAGCTACAACCAAGTTTTATCAGGTTTCAGTCGGACAACATAACGTCAGTGGCTTACATCAATCATCAGGGAGGAACTCGGAGTTCCTTGGCCATGACAGAGGTAGCTAAGATTATTCAGTGGGCGGAGGTTCACAACTGTTGTCTGTCTGCTATCCACATTCCAGGGGTGGACAATTGGAAAGCGGATTTTCTGAGCAGACAGACTTTTCATCCGAGGGATTGGGAACTTCCTCCAGGGGTATTTTCCAGCTTGATTCTCAGTTGGGGGCAGCCGGAGTTGGATCTTATGGCATCTCGTCAGAATGCTGAGGTACGGGTCGAGGTCAAAGGATCCTCAGGCTGTTGTGATAGATGCTCTGGCAGTTCCTTGGACTTTCAGTCTGGCATATGTGTTCCCTCCGTTTGCTCTTCTTCCTCGGGTCATTGCTCAGGTCAAACAAGAGAGGGGATCAGTGACTCTCGTTGCTCTGGCATGGCCTCGCAGAATCTGGTTTGCAGATCTGGTGGAGATGTCTTCCCTTCCACCTTGGCGTCTTCCATTAAGGAAGGACTTGCTTCTGCAGGGTCCCTTCCTTCATCCAAATCTCGTTTCTCTGAAGCTGACTGCTTGGAGATTGAACGCTTGATTCTTTCTAAGTGAGTCAGTCATTGAGACTATGATTCAGGCTTGTAAGCCTGTGACTAGGAAGATTTATTATAAGATTTGGCATTAATATTTGTATTGGTGTGAATCCAAAGGCTACTCGTGGAGTAGAGTTAGGATTCCTAGTATTTTGTCTTTTCTCCAGGAGGGTTTGGTATGCTAGTACCCTGAAGGGTCAAATTTCTGCTTTTATTTTTTATTTATTTTTATCTATTTTATTGCACAAGCGCCTTGCGAATGTGCCAGATGTTCATTCTTTTTGTCAGGCTTTGGTTAGAATTCGGCATGTGTCTACTACTCCACCTTGGAGTCTTAATTTGGTTCTTAGAGTCCTTCAATAGGCTCTGTTTGAACCTATGCATTCTTTGGATATTAAGATGTTATCTTGGAAGGTTTTGTTTCTGGTGGCTATTTCTGCGGCTCGAAGAGTTTCTGAGCTTTCAGCTTTACAGTATGAATCACCTTTTCTTATTTTTCACTCTGATAAGGTAGTTCTGCATACTGCCTTGGGTTTTCTTTCCAAGGTTGTTTCTGATAAGAATATTAATCAAGAGATTGTTGTTCCTTCTTTGTGTCCTAAGCCTTCTTCTCATATGGAGCGTTTGTTGCACAACCTGGATGTGGTTCGTGCATTGAAATATTATTTGCAGGCAACTAAGAATTTTTGCCAGTCTTCTTCTTTAGTTGTTGTTTTTTCTGGGAAGTGTAAGGGTAATTAAGCTACGGCTACTTCTCTTTCTTATTGGTTGAGGAGTGTTAATAGCTTGGCATATGAGACTGCTAGTCAGCAGCCTCCTGAGAGAATCACGGCTCATTCCACGAGGGCTGTTTCATCTTCCTGTGCTTTCAAACATGGAGCATCTATAGATCAGCTTTTCAAGGCTGCGACTTGGTCATCTTTGCATACTTTTTCTAAATTTTACAAATTTGATACTTTTCCTTCAGCAGAGGCTTCTTTTGGGAGAAAAGTTCTTCAAGCAGTGGTGCCTTCAGTTTAAGTTAACTGTCTTGTCCCTCCCTTGTCATCCGTGTCCTCTAGCATGGGTATTAGTTCCCAACAGTAATTAAGATGATCCGTGGACTCACCGTTTCATTAGAAAGAAAACAATTTATTTTTACCTGATAAATTTATTTATTTCTCGACACGGTGAGTCCACGGCCGCCCTGTTTTTCAGACAGTTTGCTTCTCTATAAACTTCAGGCATCTCTGCACCTTAGATTACTTCCTTTCTCCTTTCCCTTTGGTCGAATGACTGGGAATTGTGGGTAGGGGGGAGTAGTAGGTAACAGCTTTTGCTGTGGTGCTCTTTGCCTCCTCCTGCTGGTCAGGAGTGATATTCCCAACAGTAATTAAGATGATCCGTGAACTCACCATGTCGAGAAATAAATACATTTATCAGGTAAGAATAAATTATGTTTTTATATAGCTTTTACTGGCCAGCTTGTTGAAATACCTATCTGCCATTAAACAACACTAAAATGTAATGATCTTTTTATCATTCACCATAGATTTATATAATGTCTTATATGAATTTAAAGGAACATAACACCCATATGCTAAATCACTTGAAAGTGATGCAGCATAATTGTAAAAATAATCTATATGGGAAAGGAAGATATTTTACCTCAACATTTCTTCAGCTCACAAGAGTAAGTCTTCTGTAAACAGTTATCATTTAGCTACCATCATCCAAGAAACAGCCAATCAGCTTCATCAGTGCTTATGTCACACTTTGCTTTCTGGTGATCTTATAGAACTACACTTAAATTTCACAAGATTTAATAGTAAACATTCTTAAACTGAGGAGGGGAAAAAACATGGCTGTGACTACACATGCCAAATGTATGCTCCCTTGCACGTCCCAGGACTAGCATCCAGCTTGGCTGCTTTAAGTCACTTTACAATGGGATGTGGCTACTGACTACAATGTTTGGGCATCATGTCCCTTTGATTAAGTATAATTCTGAGTATTTTTGAGATTCTGGGGAGATGCAAAAATGGTTTGGCAAACTTCTATCTTCTCCAAGTTGTAACATAGCTACTTATGTAGAAGTAATAAATATTGTTTATTGTGTATTATGAGCAAATTTTTATTTTTGCTGTAAAGAATTATAGGACCAGCTGCATTATAAAGATATGTCACACCACTGATCTTCTATTTTAAACAAATGCATAAAACCTATGGAATATTCAAAACATGTTTCTACATTTTATCCCCGTCAAGTGCATGGGATTCACTGACTGACACTTCTCCAGTCTTAAAATAATAAAAAAATGTGGTGGTTGTGTCTGATCATTAAATATCTGTATCTCTGTCTGCAATATTTGCTTATACCAAAGTAATGAAAAAGGATATTGCAAGCAGCAATAGAGGTGGCCAAGCGCATTGCCTTTGCAATTGCATACAAGCTGCTAAGTCACAATATAAAGCTATACAGCAAGTTTTTACAGTTCTAACATAAGCAGTTGGAAAGAAAACACATTTTCAAAATGTTTGGGTTTTTCAAGATGGCTGCCACACTATATGACCAATACTTTCAGCAGCCACAAACAATATATGATTATACAGCTAATTTCACAGCTTTAACATAAGCGGTTACAAAGAAAACACATTTTCGAAATTTTTGCTTAAAACAATATGTTTGCCACAGCTTGGGACAAATTTTTGCGTAAAACAAAATGGCTGCCAGATCATATGATAGACAGCCTCTATATTATGATAATAGTTATCACCATAGATGTCAATAAGCATGGCATAAAGCAAGCATTTTTGTAAAACGTTTTTTTTTTATTAATTAAAAATTATTGTTAAGCATTTTTTAACAATTCCAAACCACATGACCCATAAACTTCTCGAACAAATCTGAATGTTAGTCATAAGATAACTCTATAAACAAAATTTCAAGTCTATCCCATAAGCGGTTTCGGAGAAGATTTGCAATGTATGGCTTTCAAATTGCACATACTAATGCTCAGAACAGACCTCTACAATTTGCAGAAGTTTCATGAAAATTTGCAAAACAAATTTTCAGGAAGGTGACTGTGCAGTGCAAATTTTGACTGCAATATTGCCTTTAGGGGTCATGACTATGTTTAATCATGTGTCTACTACACTGTAATATAGTTAAATAGTGTAAACATAATGCATAAAATGCAAATTTACAAAATTAAACAACGATAAAAAGGCGAATGGCTAATAGCGGCCATGTTAATTATGGAAAACTAGTACTAAAGCCCGTGTACACGGGACATTTTTTGCAGTACAGCGGTCCCACCCCTTGCTCTCTCCCCCCTCTCTTTTGCTTTCTCTCCCCCCTCTCCTTTGCGCTCTCTCTCCTCTCTTTGGCTCTCTCTCTCCTCTCTTTGGCTCTCTCCCCCCTTTCTTTTGCTCTCTCTCTCCCCCCTCTTTGGCTCTCTCTCCTCTTTGGCGCTCTCTCTCCCCCCTCTTTGGCCCTCTTCCCCCCCTTTTTGGCTCTCTCTCCCCCCTCTTTGGCTCTCTCCCCTCTTTGGCTCTCTCCCCTCTTTGGCTCTCTTTCCTCTTTGGCTCTCTCTCCCCCCCTTTGGCCCTTCTCCCCCCTCTCCTGCTCCCTCTTTGGCTCTGCCTCTCTGGCCACGCCCCCATCGTGGCACCATGCCCGGCCATGCCCATCGCGGTGACACCCGCCGGCCACGCCCATCGCGACACCAGGCCACGCCACTCGCAATGCCCGGCCACGCCCCCATCACGACACTCCCGTCGGCCACGCTCCCTGACACTCCGCTTCAGCCTTGCGCATGACTGCATCTGACACACATACTTGGCCAATTATTATATAGGATTCGCAGTTTGAACAATCTTGGTAGACGGCCTTGCAAAGAGCAGATGTGCGAAATTGCACTTTTCCAGAGAAGATGATGTTTAAAGATTTTCGCACTTTTCCAAATGGCAGCTAGATCATGTGACTAAATCAGTTCTCTTGAACAATCTTTATTCTAGGTAAGTACAGCAGTACACACAGCAAGTTTCACAACTGTAACAAGCGGTTCCAGATAAGAATTTTAAAGCGTTTGTCAAAATTTGTCGCAAAAAGCAATATGGCTGCTAGATCACATGACCTATGAGATTTAGGTTGCATAGGATTATGCACAGCATAGATCTCTAGCATTGTGCCAAATTTCATGAGTTTTTGAGTTATGCTGTTGTTATTATAAGCATTTGAAAAAAAACAAGGAAAAAAAGGTTTGGTTATTAGAAGCTTATGAAAAAAACTAAAAAAAAAATAAGGAAAAAAATAATAATAAAAATAATAATAATCTTAGCAAAATCAATAGGTATAAGAGACTTTTCTTCTGTGGTGGCAACTGTTTTTTCTTATCCTCATTTTAAGTATCACACACGGGAGACGTCCGGTACCCCCCCCCCCCCCTTTTATATATATGAGCATTTGTTTTTATTTGAGATAGCTTTTAATAAATTGGCAAAGCCACGTTTTTTACCCAATTTCTAATGTATTATTAATTACCGCCTATACACCTTCAGCTTGAGCGCTCCTCAATATTATTTTTCTTGCTAATTACTCTTTCCTATTGTAAGGGACTATAGGTTTGGGGAGTTTGGTGGGCTTTCAGCGCACACTATTTTGCATATGTGTTTAATACAAGTAAATTAGTAAGTTTCTTAAAATTGCATGTTCTATCCAAATCATGAAAGTTTAATTTTCACTTTACTGCTCCTTTAATGCCATTGCTCCCCTGCAATTCTATGTACGCAGAATCAACCCGTACTAAGTTTCAAGCAGCTCAATAAACAGCAGATTGTTTGGCGTAGAATAGATCTGCATAATAACCTTAATGTAAGGAGGAAAGGGCAAGTAGTAAAAATGAAAGTAAAACCTATAATATTGTTTTAGTTAAATAAAAAAACAAATTATTAAGGTAAATATTATTTTTCTCCGTCCAATAAAGTACGAAGTGAAAAGTTGATCAAATATGAATGATCAACCTATTAAACTTGAGATAGTCACCTCTCAATTTCATAATTATATATTTATTTCATAGATATGTTCGTTTGGACTATTCTTTAGGAAACAAATGCTGAATATGGCTGCCACCAGCAGCATTTGGCTGTTTTCGAAGCCGTATTTCTTCTTGTGAAAGCTGCACGTTCACAAGAAGAACTATGACTCCAAAAATAGCTGAATGCCACTGGTGGCGGCCATATTCTGCATTTGTCCTAATGCACATGCCTGCCTAGTATTTCATTCTAATGGTATTTAACTGGAAAAATAATATGAAAATGTATTCTAAAAATGAAACCTTTATGTAGAAAACCATGATTTAAATAGTCTTACTGACAATTGATTTAAATTGTGAATTTAACTTAAATCACATTCCTCTGATTAATATATAAATTTCAATTCCACTTATATTAATATAGATGTTTCTTGACTTTCTATGTAACCTGCATATAAACAGAATTAAAGAAATCAACGAAAAAACCTGCAATGTTACACATGTACATGGTAGTAAAACCAAATAGGAGGCTTTGAATTAATTTCCTTACAGACCTTGTAAGTCTGCAAAAAACATAATTTATGCTTACCTGATAAATTTATTTCTCTTGTAGTGTGTTCAGTCCACGGGTCATCCATTACTTATGGGATATATTCTCCTCCCCAACAGGAAGTTGCAAGAGGATCACCCAAGCAGAGCTGCTATATAGCTCCTCCCCTCACATGTCATATCCAGTCATTCGACCGAAACAAGACGAGAAAGGAAAAACTATAGGGTGCAGTGGTGACTGGAGTTTTAATTAAAATTTAGAACTGCCTCAAAAAAGACAGGGCGGGCCGTGGACTGAACACACTACAAGAGAAATAAATTTATCAGGTAAGCATAAATTATGTTTTCTCTTGTTAAGTGTGTTCGGTCCACGGGTCATCCATTACTTATGGGATACCAATACCAAAGCTAAAGTACACGGATGATGGGAGGGACAAGGCAGGAACATTAAACAGAAGGAACCACTGCCTGTAGAACCTTTCTCCCAAAACCAGCCTCCGAAGAAGCAAAAGTGTCAAATTTGTAAAATTTTGAAAAGGTATGAAGTGAAGACCAAGTTGCAGCCTTGCAAATCTGTTCAACAGAGGCCTCATTCTTAAAGGCCCAGGTGGAAGCCACAGCTCTAGTGGAATGAGCTGTAATTCTTTCAGGAGGCTGCTGTCCAGCAGTCTCATAGGCTAAACGTATTATGCTACGAAGCCAAAAAGAGAGAGAGGTGGCCGAAGCCTTTTGACCTCTCCTCTGACCAGAATAAACGACAAACAGAGAAGAAGTTTGCCGAAAATCTTTAGTTGCCTGTAAGTAGAACTTCAGGGCACGGACTACATCCAGATTATGCAAAAGACGTTCCTTCTTTGAAGAAGGATTAGGACACAATGAAGCAACAACAATCAATTGATTGATATTCCTGTTAGAAACAACCTTAGGTAAAAACCCAGGTTTAGTACGCAGAACTACCTTGTCCGAATGAAAAATCAGATAAGGAGAATCGCAATGTAAGGCAGATAACTCTGAGACTCTTCGAGCCGAGGAAATAGCCATCAAAAACAGAACTTTCCAAGATAAAAGCTTAATATCAATGGAATGAAGGGGTTCAAACGGAACACCCTGAAGAACTTTAAGAACCAAGTTTAAGCTCCACGGAGGAGCAACAGTTTTAAACACAGGCTTAATCCTAGCCAAAGCCTGACAAAAAGCCTGGACGTCTGGATTCTCTGCCAGACGTTTGTGTAAAAGAATAGACAGAGCAGAAATCTGTCCCTTTAAAGAACTAGCGGATAAACCCTTTTCTAAACCTTCTTGTAGAAAAGCCAATATCCTAGGAATCCTAACCTTACTCCATGAGTAACTCTTGGATTCACACCAATATAAATATTTACGCCATATCTTATGGTAAATGTTTCTGGTAACAGGTTTCCGAGCCTGTATGAACGTATCAATAACCGACTCCGAAAAACCACGCTTTGATAGAATCAAGCGTTCAATCTCCATGCAGTCAGCCTCAGAGAAATTAGGCTTGGATGGTTGAAAGGACCCTGAATTAAAAGGTCCTGCCTCAGAGGCAGAGACCATGGTGGACAGGACGACATGTCCACTAGGTCTGCAGACTGCACCCCAGCCTAGTAGGCTGGCATCTGTTGTTACAATCGTCCAATCTGGTCTGCGGAAAGTCATTTCTTTGGACAGATGAACCCGCGACAACCACCAGAGAAGAGAATCTCTGGCCTCCTGGTCCAGATTTAGTAAAGGGGACAGATCTGAGTAATCCCCATTACACTGACTTAGCATGCATAGTTGCAGCGGTCTGAGATGTAGGCGCGCAAATGGCACTATGTCCATTGCCGCGACCATTAAGCCGATTACTTCCATGCACTGAGCTACTGATGGGCTTGGAATGGAATGAAGGACACGGCAAGCATTTAGGATTTTTGATAACCTGGACTCCGTCAGGTAAATCTTCATCTCTACAGAATCTATAAGAGTCCCTAGAAAGGGAACCCTTGTGAGTGGGAACAGAGAACTCTTTTCCATGTTCACTTTCCACCCATGCGACCTCAGAAATGCTAGAACTATCTCTGTATGAGACTTTGCATTTTGAAAAGTTGACGCTTGTATCAGGATGTCGTCTAGGTACGGAGCCACCGCTATGCCTCGCGGTCTTAGTACCGCCAGAAGCGAGCCCAGAACCTTTGTAAAAATTCTCGGGGCCGTAGCCAACCCGAAGGGAAGAGCTACAAACTGGTAATGCCTGTCTAGAAAGGCAAACCTTAGGTACCGAAAATGATCCTTGTGAATCGGTATGTGAAGGTAGGCATCCTTCAAATCCACTGTGGTCATATACTGACCCTCCTGGATCATGGGTAGGATGGTTCGAATAGTTTCCATTTTGAACGATGGAACTCTTAGGAATTTGTTTAAGATCTTCAGGTCCAAGATTGGCCTGAAGGTTCCCTCTTTTTTGGGAACCACAAACAGATTTGAGTAAAAACCTTGCCCTTGTTCCGTCCGCGGAACCGGGTGGATCACTCCCATTACTAAGAGGTCTTGTACACATCGTAGAAATGCCTCTTTCTTTATTAGGTTTGTTGATAACCTTGACAGATGAAATCTCCCTTGTGGAGAAGTTGTTTTGAAGTCCAGAAGGTATCCCTGAGATATGATCTCCAACGCCCAGGGATCCTGGACATCTCTTGCCCAGGCCTGGGCGAAGAGAGAAAGTCTGCCCCCCACTAGATCCGTTTCCGGAAAGGGGGCCCTTTCTTCATGCTGTCTTAGGGGCAGAAGTAGGTTTTCTGGCCTGCTTGCCCTTGTTCCAGGACTGGTTGCCTTTCCAACCCTGTCTGTAACGAGTAGCAGTCCCTTCCTGTTTTGGAGCGGAGGAAGTTGATGCTGCTCCTGCCTTGAAATTACGAAAGGCACGAAAATTAGACTGTTTGGCCTTTAAATTGGCCCTGTCCTGAGGAAGGGTGTGACCCTTACCTCCAGTAATGTCAGGAATAATTTCTTTCAAGCCGGGCCCGAATAAGGTTTGCCCTTTGAAAGGAATATTAAGCAATTTAGATTTAGAAGTTACATCTGCTGACCAGGATTTAAGCCATAGCGCTCTGTGCGCCTGGATGGCGAATCCGGAGTTCTTAGCCGTTAATTTGGTTAAATGCACAACGGCATCCGAAACAAATGCATTAGCTAGCTTAAGGGCTTTAAGCTTGTTCATAATCTCATCCAATGGTGCTGTGCGAATAGCCTCTTCCAGAGACTCAAACCAGAATGCTGCTGCAGCAGTGACGGGCGCAATGCATGCAAGGGGCTGTAATATAAAACCTTGTTGAACAAACATTTTCTTAAGGTAACCTTCTAATTTTTTATCCATTGGATCTGAGAAAGCACAACTATCCTCCACCGGGATAGTGGTACGCTTGGCTAAAGTAGAAACTGCTCCCTCCACCTTAGGGACCGTCTGCCATAAGTCTCGTGTGGTGGCGTCTATTGGGAACATTTTTCTAAATATCGGAGGAGGGGAAAAGGGCACACCGGGTCTATCCCACTCCTTGCTAATAATCTCTGTAAGCCTTTTAGGTATAGGAAAAACGTCAGAACACACCGGTACCGCATAGTATTTATCCAGCCTACATAATTTCTCTGGGATTGCAACCGTGTCGCAATCGTTCAGAGCCGCTAACACCTCCCCTAGCAATACACGGAGGTTCTCAAGCTTAAATTTAAAATGTGAAATTTCTGAATCCGGTCTCCCCGGATCAGATCCGTCACCCACAGAATGAAGCTCTCCGTCCTCATGTTCTGCAAATTGTGACACAGTATCGGACATGGCTCTCGTGTCATCGGCGCGCACTGTTCTAAACCCAGAGCTATCGCGCTTGCCTCTTAACTCAGGCAAATTAGATAATACTTCTTTCATATCATTAGCCATATCATGCAAAGTGATTTGTAAGGGCCTTGATGTACTTGGCGCCACAATCTCACGCACCTCCTGAGCGGGAGGCGAAGGTACTGACACGTGAGGAGAGTTAGGCGGCATAACTTCCCCCTCGTTGTCTGGTGATAATTTCTTTACCGGTAAAGACTGACTTTTATTTAAAGTAACATCAATACAATTGGTACACATATTTCTATTGGGCTCCACATTGGCTTTTAAACATAATGAACAAGCAGATTCATCTGTATTAGACATGTTTAAACAGACTAGCAATGAAGGCTAGCAAGCTTTGAAAAAATCTTTCAATAAATTTACAAGCAATAGAAAAAATGCTGCAGCGCTTTTAAAAACACAAAAAAACTGTCACAGTTGAAATAACAATGAACTAATTCAGTTATAGCCAACAATTTTAACAGTAAATGTATGAATTTAGCAGAGGATTGCACCCACTAGCAAACGGATGATTAACCCCTCAATACCCAAAAACGGATAATCAATTTAAGATTTAACGCTTTTCTCACAGTCAAACACACTGTCACAGGTCTGCTGTGACTGATTACCTCCCTCAAAAATGAATTTTGAAGACCCCTGCGCCCTCTGGAGACGTCCTGGATCAAGGAGGAAGAAGCAGGAAGACTGTGCAAGAATTTTAACTGTGCAACAAGGCGCTAAAAAAGGTCCCTCCCACTCATATTACAACAGTGGGAGACCTGTTACAACGGTTTCTATGCAGAAATATACGTTAGCCATATGGAAAAAAAAATCATGCCCAAAAAGATTTATCACCAAAGTACCTCACAAAACGAATAACATGCCAGTAAACGTTTTAAAAAACAACTTTCCAGTGTTATGCAAAGTTATCACTAAGCCTGCTACCAGTCGCTTCTACTGCAGTTAAGGCTCATACATTTATTTCAGTATTAACAGTATTTTCTCAGTCAAATTCTAGTCCCTAGAAAATAACTCAACTGCGCATACATTTATCAGCCTGATACCAGTCGCTACTACTGCATTAAAGGCTGTACTTACATCATATGGGTAACAGCAGTGTTTTCTTAGTCAATTCCATTCCTAGAAAATATTACTGCACATACCTCATTTGCGGGGGACCCTGCATGCTATTCCCTTTTCTGAAGTTAACCCACTCCTCAGAATTTGCGAGAACAGCCAGTGGATCTTAGTTACGTCTGCTAAGATCATTGAAAACGCAGGCAGATTCTTCTTCTAAATACTGCCTGAGAGAAAAACAGCACGCTCCGGTGCCATTTAAAAATAACAAACTATTGATTGAAGAAATAAATTAAGTATAAAACACCACTCCTCTCGCGGACCTCCTTCTATGTTGAGACTTGCAAGAGAATGACTGGATATGACATGTGAGGGGAGGAGCTATATAGCAGCTCTGCTTGGGTGATCCTCTTGCAACTTCCTGTTGGGGAGGAGAATATATCCCATAAGTAATGGATGACCCGTGGACTGAACACACTTAACAAGAGAAATGCTATTTTTAATTATTTTTTTCCATTTCCTAAAATTGTGTGACCAATATAATATCAGCGTATCATGCCTTGTATTATTTCTCTGCGAAGACTCAAACTATGCTAAAAAAACAAACGAAAAAAACAAAAGAGTGGTTAACAAATAATATTAATTGCAAAGTCAAATACACGTTTTTGATAGAACAATTAGCACTAATTAAACAAACGTTTGGTCAGATAGTAACTTATTTCTCCACTTGCACCACACCTGCAACACTGGAATAGATGTGCAGATTATTAAAAACAAAGGAAAGTTAAAAATAAAATCCAAGTAATTAAAGTGGGCGAGCACATTTTTTTTTTTTTTTTTAAATAAACACACGATGGGCAACTGTGTAAAAATATTGCAAATTACAAGAAAAATAACATACCTACTTACCTCAATGATAATTTGGTACAACCCATATTTGGATAAATGTTGAGATTTATTTTAAAAAAATTTATTGAAATTTTTTGGGCTGAAGTTAAAAGTACTCAAGTCGTTCCACTATATGAATGAATGCAGCAGCAGTTTTTTTTTTTTTTTAATAAAAAGGTTACCTGTAAGTAAAGACTGTTGTACTGCTGTATTAATACTTACTTAATCAGAACAATGCCCTCAATTCTTTTGGGGACAAGCTTTCAAAAGACTGCCAAAATCTGCTCCCCCCCACATGAAACATCCATTTTAAAAGGGACATTAAACACTAAATAAATGCTAGATAGAATTATGCATTCAAAGAAAAGATTAGTCTGAAAATAACACGTAGATTTATTATTTTAAAGTTTCATTAGCTGTTTATTAACAAAATAAGTGTAAAGTTTTAGTGTATATGAAACAATGTGAGCTGCCATGTTGTAACTTAGGTTAACTTATCTACTGTTCAATTTCTTACAGGAACTCTGAAAAGCTCACAATTTCAGAATGGAATTACAGGAAAAGGGGACAAAATTAATAGGTATATTGCAGAGTTTATATATATATATATATATATATATATATATATATATATATATATATATATAAATATATATATAATTTACATTTTGAATTACCCGCTCAAAGTGTTTAATGTCCCTTTAAAAAAAAAATTATGCTACCCCATCTTAAAGGGGCAGTAAAGACAAAATTAAACTTTCATGATACAGATGGGATAAGCAATTTTAAACTATTTTCTAATTAACTTTCCAATATCTAATTTGCTTTGTTCTTTAAATAACCATTGTTGAAAATTACACCTAAATATGCTAAGGAGCAGCAATGCACTTCATGGAAGTAGCTGATTGGTGGTGTACATATGTGCCTCTTGTCATTGGCTCACCTGATATGCTAAGCTAGCTTCTAGCTATGCATTGCTGCTCCTTCAACAAAGGATACCAATATAATGACACAAATTTGGTAATAGAAGTAAATTGGAAAAAATTGTTTAAAATTGCATGCTCTTTCTGAATTATGTTAGATTAGATCAATGTTAGATTTCATGTCCCTTTAATTATCTGAATCAAAGAATAGGAATAATGTTCTGCTGCAAGATGTATTTATAATCATGTTCAGACTTCCCTTCACTAATAAAATGTGCTCAAGATGCTTTAAAGGGACATGAAACCCAAACATTTTATTTCATGATTCAGATAGAGAATACAATTGTAAACAATGTTCTAATTTACTTCTATTATCTAATCTGTTTCATTCTCTTGGCATCATTTGTTGAAGGAGCAGCTATGCACTAATGGTTTCTAACTGAACACATGGGTGAGCCAATCACAATATATATATATATATATATATATATATATATATATATATATACAGCCACCAATCAACATTTAGAACCTAGGTTCACTGCTGCTCCTGAGCTTGCCTAGATAAACATTTCAGCAAAGGATAACAAGAGAAGGAAGCAAATTAAATGATAGAAGTAAATTGGAAAATTGTTTAAAATTGTATTCTCTATCTGAATCATGAAAGAAATTGTTTGGGTTTCATGTCCCTTTAATGAGGCACTTTCAGAAAAATAAAGGGAACAAATTCTAGACGCATTCATACAACATATTTATCACACAGCATCTATTTTGCAGTAATGCTCTATTGGAAATGTCTTCAATTCTTCATACATGTGTCCAAATGTTTAATTTGTGCATTTCTGTATTTAAATATAAACAATACCACACAAAACATTTTACTGCAATTTGTGTAATACTTCTTACATGACAGTTTACAAGTCTTGAAGTAAACTTAACAAACAGTATGATTTTATTCTGCTGTGTTTTTAGATTCACTGTTGTATGCTTAGAGTCTTAGGGTTGACAGTTGTCCAACTATTTAAACTGGACATGTGTTTTTAGTGATAGTCTTGCTAAAAAGGTCCATTGCAATTCTCATTCGTGTCAAACATAAGCAAAACTATATAGGTAAATCTAACGTTTGTTGAGGCAAAAGCCAAACTCTTTATTACAATGGACTTGCTGCTGTAAACCACGTGATCATTCCTTTAAAAAAAAAAGGAATAAGAGAGATAAAGGGGGGGGAAACACATTGTTTTGTACAAAATGCTGCATGAGGGAGAAACTGTAGAATCCTTATAAAACAGAGGGTTTAATTTGGCTCCTATCTGCCGTTATACGGCAGTTGTATAGAACTTCTCAAAAACCAAAAAACATCTCTCAACTGCGTACTCAAAACAGGAAGAAACTATTTGAGATCAAGTATCCGTAAATGGCTAGGTAAAGTATTTGACATGAGCAGGTCTTGAGATCCTTGGATAGAAAGTGGTTGGACATGAAACAGTATTTATAATGGCTAAGTATCTTGCTTTTTCAATGTGTTCCATATTGCCAGTCCAATCACACGATGCCCACAACCCACCAGGAAGATCAGTTTTGATCAAACTTAAATCACTTTGTTTATGTGAAGAAGAAAAACAAAACAGTTACAACGATGCTTCAGTCTATTCACTTGGCCCCCCAGGGGCTCATGTATATCATAGAAGCCCTCAACTGCTTCTGTTCAGGGAAGTTTGCTTGGGCGTTGGATATTGTTCACTCGGAATAGTGCATTATTGACTCCACATAGTTGCCTGGAAACAGCCCCGTCACCCCATTCATAACGCCCTCGTACCAGCCATCATCATTCTTCTTAATGACATATATGATTGCTCCTTCTTGAAAGGAGAGCTCATCTTCCTTGTCTTTTGAGTAGTCATAAATTGCAACAACTAGGGAGAAATAGGTAGGTATTAATAGGTTGTGATGGAACAAAGTTACACAAAAAAATGCTTATTTCAGAATAACAGAATCAAGGCTCTCGGAAGAGTCAGCAAATAGTGAGGCCACAGGACTACAAATGCTTCCCCCCCCCAGTTGTTCTTAATACAAGTTTGCAAGATTAGGAAAACTCCCAAACACTATGCTTTGGACTGTTAATTCTTACAACTATGGGAAAAAAAAGGAGCACATAGCATTTATTTTAATCATTGCAATATTACTCACAGAGAACTGTGTGTTTAATACATTTGTTGGGGTTAAAGGTAGCTCTGGACCAGCATTACACTGCCTAGTCTGAGATTAACATGGTCAATGATTAGTGGCTATGCTGCTCCTTTTTGGTTCAATCAAGTACTGTATTAAGGAAATGTAAATCAATAATGACAAATAATTATAGTCTAACAGCCAGACTATGCCAATCATTCCTTCATAAAGAAAATTATGTCAGTGTCATATACAGAAGGTGGAAAAAAGCCAGAAAATTAAGTTTTACGTACCCTTCTCTAAATAAGTCCGTGGTGCCCAAGGGGGATCCTCTTCAGCATATGGATCACTGTACTCAACAACAGCAGCTTCTTCCTCTTCATAGTCCTCAGGTGGAGGAGGCGGAGGAGGAGATTCCTCAAAGACTGGCTCTTCAGCAGGGGGCGGTGGTGGTGGTGTCTCAGAGACTGAGTAAAAGATACAGAGAAATACATACTTTTTATTTACATTATTTACTTCATTGTATCAAGTAACATTTTGTTGATAATTGGCAGGACAGGAATAGTCAAATAGCAGCCTGCCAGCTTAGCAATGTTGTTTTCATTTCCTGTAAATAGTCTATAGATCTCCATAAACCAGTACAAGGGCAAAAACATTTAAAATGAACTATTATTTGGTGCCAAACAGATGCTTTACAGATAGTTGATTGACATTGTGAACTCATTTATCATATTACTCCCCTCTTATGAAAGCATGCACAGACCTTATCAACTCCCAGAAGGTGACACAAACAAGCCTCAGGATACTCATTTATTAATGCCTAAGATAGGCTGTAGTTCTTAACACAAGGAAAAACATAATTTATGTAAGAACTTACCTTATAAATTCATTTCTTTCATATTGGCAAGAGTCCATGAGCTAGTGACGTATGGGATATACAATCCTACCAGGAGGGGCAAAGTTTCCCAAACCTTAAAATGTCTATAAATACACCCCTCGCCACACCCACAATTCAGTTTAACATGATAAAGAAAGGAGTAAAAAGCATCAACAAAGGAATTTGGAAATAATTGTGCTTTATACAAAAAAATCATAACCACCATAAAAAGGGTGGGCCTCATGGACTCTTGCCAATATGAAAGAAATGAATTTATCAGGTAAGTTCTTACATAAATTATGTTTTCTTTCATGTAATTAGCAAGAGTCCATGAGCTAGTGACGTATGGGATAGCAATACCCAAGATGTGGAATTCTACGCAAGAGTCACTAGAGAGGGAGGGATAAAATAAAAACAGCCATTTTCCGCTGAAGAAAATTAATCCACAACCCAAAATATAAGTTTATTCTCATAAATTAAAAAAAAAACTTAAAACATAAGCGGAAGAATCAAGCTGAAACAGCTGCCTGAAGAACTTTTCTACCAAAAACTGCTTCTGAAGAAGCAAATACATCAAAACGGTAAAATTTTGTAAATGTATGCAAAGACGACCAAGTTGCTGCTTTGCAAATCTGATCAACGGAAGCTTCATTCTTAAAAGCCCATGAAGTGGAGACTGATCTAGTAGAATGAGCTGTAATTCTCAGAGGCGTGGCTTGACCAGACTCCAAATAAGCTTGATGAATCAAAAGCTTTAACCACGAAGTCAAGGAAACCGCAGAAGCCTTCTGACCTTTCCTAGAACCAGAAAAGATAACAAATAGACTAGACGTCTTCCTAAAATCTTTAGTAGCTTCAACATAAAATTTCAAAGCTCTTACCACATCCAAAGAATGTAAGGATCTCACCAAATAATTCTTAGGATTAGGACACAAGGAAGGAACAATTTCTCTATTAATGTTGTTAGAATTCACAACCTTAGGTAAAAATTTAAATGAAGTCCGCAAAACCGCCTTATCCTGATGAAAAATCAGAAAAGAAGATTCACAAGAAAGAGCAGATAATTCAGAAACTCTTCTAGCAGAAGAGATGGCCAAAAGGAACAACACTTTCCAAGAAAGTAGTTTAATGTCCAAAGAATGCATAGGCTCAAAAGGAGGAGCCTGTAAAGCCTTCAAAACCAAATTAAGACTCCAAGGCGGAGAGATTGATTTAATGACAGGCTTGATACGAACCAAAGCCTGTACAAAACAGTGAATATCAGGAAGTTTAGCAATCTTTCTGTGAAATAAAATAGAAAGAGCAGAGATTTGTCCCTTCAAGGAACTTGCAGACAAACCCTTATCCAAACCATCCTGAAGAAACTGTAAAATTCTAGGAATTCTAAAAGAATGCCAAGAGAATTTATGAGAAGAACACCATGAAATATAAATCTTCCAAACACGATAATAAATCTTTCTAGAAACAGATTTACGAGCCTGTAACATAATATTAATCACTGAGTCAGAGAAGCCTCTATGACTAAGCACTAGGCGTTCAATTTCCATACCTTCAAATTTAATGATTTGAGATCCTGATGGAAAAACTGACCTTGAAACAGAAGGTCCGGCCTTAATGGAAGTGGCCAAGGTTGGCAACTGAACATCCGAACAAGATCCGCATACCAAAACCTGTGAGGCCATGCTGATGATTGACATATGCCACAGTTGTGATATTGTCTGTCTGAAAACAAATGAACGGTTCTCTCTTCAACAGAGGCCAAATCTGAAGATCCCTGAAAATCGCACTGAGTTCCAAAACATTGATTGGTAATCTCGCCTCTTGAGATTTCCAAACTCCTTGTGCTGTCAGAGATCCCCAAACAGCTCCCCAACCAGAAAGACTTGCATCTGTTGTGATCACAGTTCAGGTTGGACAAACAAAAGAGGCCCCTTGAACTATACAATGGTGATCTAACCACCAAGTCAGAGATAGTCGAACATTGGGATTTAAGGATATTAATTGTGATATCCTTGTATAATCCCTGCATCATTGGTTCAGCATACAAAGCTGAAGAGGTCTCATGTGAAAATGAGCAAAGGGGATCGCATCCGATGCTGCAGTCATGAGACCTAAAACTTCCATGCACATAGCTACTGAAGGGAATGACAGACTGAAGGTTCCGACAGGCTGCAACCAATTTTAAACATCTCTTGTCTGTTAGAGACAGAGTCATGGACACTGAATCTATCTGATTCCTCAGACAAGGGTCACCTTTTTAGGTTTCCAGATAATTTTTTGGTAAATTGATCCTCCAACCATGTTTTCGAAGAAACAACACTAGTTGATTCATGTAAAATTCTGCAGAACGGAAAGACTGAGCTAGTACCAAGATCTCGTCCAAATAAGGAAACATCGCAATACCCCGCTCTCTGATTACAGAGAGTAGGGCACTGAGAACCTTTGAAAAGATTCTTGGAGCTGTCGCTAGGCCAAAAGGAAGAGCGACAAATTGGTACTGCTTGACTAGAAAAGAGAATCTCAGAAATTGATAATGATTTGGATGAATCGGAATATGAAGATATGTATCCTGCAAGTCTATTGTGGACATATAATGTCCTTGCTGAACAAAAGGCAGAATAGTCCTTATAGTCCCCATTTTGAAAGTTGGTACTCTTACATAACGATTCAAAATGTTCAGATCCAGAACTGGTCTGAATGAATTTTCTTTCTTTGGGACAATGAATAGATTTGAATAAAACCCCACACCCTGTTCCTGAAAAGGAATTAGCATGATTACCCCTGAAAACTCCAGGTCTGAAACACACTTCAGGAAAGAATGAGCCTTTACTGGATTTGCTGGGATGCGTGAGAGAAAATATCTTCTCACAGGAGGTCTTACTCTGAATCCTATTCGGTACCCCTTAGAGACAATACTCTGAATCCATTGATTTTGGACAAAATTTATCCAAACATCCTTGAAAAATTTTAATCTGCCCCCTACCAGCTGAGCTGGAATGAGGGCTGCACCTTCATGCGGACTTGGGGCTGGCTTTGGTTTCTTAAATGGCTTGGATTTTTTCCAATTTGAGGAAGGTTTCCAATTGTAAAAAGATTCCTTGGGGGAAGGATTAGGTTTCTGTTCCTTATTTTGTCGAAAGCAACGAAAACGGTTAGAAGCTTTAGATTTACCCTTAGGTCTTTTATCCTGAGGCAAAAAAAAAACTCCCTTCCCCCCCAGTGGCAGTTGAAATAATGGAATCCAACTGAGAACAAAATAACTTATTACCTTGGAAAGAAAGAGATAGCAATCTGGACTTAGAAGTCATGTCAGCATTCCAAGATTTAAGCCACAAAGCTCTTCTAGCTAAAATAGCTCAAGACATAGATTTAACATAAATTTTGAGGATATCAAAAATGGCATCACAAATAAAATGATTAGCATGTTGAAGCAAGCGAACAATGCTAGACAAATCAGAATCCAATTCTTGTTGGGATAAATTTTCCAACCAAAAAGTTGATGCAGTTGCATCATCAGCCAAAGAAATTGCAGGCCTGAGAAGATGACCCGAATATAAATAGGCTTTCCTAAGATTTAATTTTCCTATCTAAAGGATCTTTAAAAGAAGTACTATCTTCCATAGGAATAGTAGTACATTTAGCAAGAATAGAGATAGCCCCATCAACTTTGGGGATCTTTTCCCAAAACTCCAATCTAACTGCTGGCAAATGATACAATTTTTTTAAACCTTGAAGAAGGAATAAAAGAAGTACCAGGCCTATTCCATTCGTTAGAAATCATAGCAGAAATAGCATCAGGAACTGAAAAAACCTCTGGATTAACCACAGGAGGTTTATAAACAGAATTTAAACGTTTACTAGTTTTCTCAATATCCAATGTAATCAACACTTCTTTTAACAAAGAACGAATATACTCCATTTTAAATAAATAAGTAGATTTGTCAGTGTCAATATCTGAGGAAGGATCTTCTGATAGATCATTATCAGAGGAGGATAATTCAGTATGTTGTCGATCATTTGAAATTTCATTAACTTTATGAAAAGTTTTAAAAGACCTTTTATGTTTATTAGAAGGCGGGATGGCAGACAAAGCCTTCTGAAAAGAATCAGCAATAAATTCTTTTAAATTCACAGGTATATCTTGTACATTAGATGTTGAAGGAACAGCAACAGGCAATGTACTATTACTGATGGACACATTATCTGCATGTAAAAGCTTATCATGACAACTATTACAAACCACAGCTGGAGATATAATCTCCACAAGTTTATAACAAATGCACTTAGCTTTGGTAGAACTGTTATCAGGCAACAGGGTTCCAACAGAGATTTCTGAGACAGGATCAGATTGAGACATCTTGCAAAATGTAAGAGAAAAAACAACATATAAAGCAAAATTATCAATTTCCTTACATGGCAGTTTCAGGAATGGGAAAAAAATGCAAACAGCATAGCCCTCTGACATAGAAAAAAGGCAAGAGGCATATAGCAATGGGGGTTTAAATAATGAAATTATTTGGCGCCAAGTATGACGCATAACATAACTGAATTTTTTTTGGCGCTAACATCCGGAAATTACACACTCGCGTCATTAACGACGCAACCTTGTGCAAGTAACTCTGCGTCAACTAAGACGCCGGAAATTACGAATTTGCATCATCAGACTTACTTTTGTGCCAAAAAAAATCTTGTGCCAAGAATGACGCAATAAACTTTGGCATTTTGCGCCCTCGCGGCCTAATTTTGCCCGCGAAATTGAAAGAAAAAAAAACAGTCAATATGAAAAAAGACTAAACCCCAGGTAAGAAAAATATTACCTAAATATGTTTTTCCCCAAATATGAAACTGACAGTCTGCAAAAGGAAATGCATAAACCTGACTCATGGAAAATATAAGTACAATACATATATTTAGAACTTTATATTAATGCATAGCTGAGGGTGTCTTAAGTAATAAAAACATACTTACTGAAATACACCATCCACATATAGCAGATAGCCAAACCAGTACTGAAACGGTTATCAGTAGAGGTAATGGAATATGAGAGTATATCATCAATCTGAAAAGGGAGGTAGGAGATGAATCTCTACGACCGATAACAGAGAACCTATGAAATAGATCTCCCGTCGGGAAAATTATTGCATTCAATAGGTGATACTCCCTTCACATCCCTCTGACATTCACTGTACTCTGAGAGGAACCGGGCTTCAAAATGCTGAGAAGCGCATATCAACGTAGAAATCTTAGCACAAACTTACTTCACCACCTCCATAGGAGGCAAAGTTTGTAAAACTGAATTGTGGGTGGTACGAGGGGTGTATTTATAGGCATTTTGAAGTTTGGGAAACTTTGCCCCTCCTGGTAAAATTGTATATCCCATACGTCACTAGCTCATGGACTCTTGCCAATTACATGAAAAATACATTTAAAAAAATAATAATAGCAAAACAAAGAAATTTACTTAGATATTTCAAAACTACCATTTTTATTAAAAGGGACATAAAGATGTTAAAAATGCTGTGTGCTGCACTATTCTTGCATATGGGGCCTTAGCTGACACATCTGGCGGCTAATGACAAGAGGCATGTGTAGCCACCAATCACCATTT
Organism: Bombina bombina; assembly: GCF_027579735.1. Taxonomy (NCBI): domain Eukaryota; kingdom Metazoa; phylum Chordata; class Amphibia; order Anura; family Bombinatoridae; genus Bombina; species Bombina bombina. The sequence continues at coordinate 543,125,671 of NC_069499.1, forward strand.
AGCTCCCAGTAGTGCATAGTTGCTCCTCAAACATACCTAGGTATGCTTTTCAACAAAGAATATTAAGAAAATTAAATACATTTTATAGTAGAAGTGCATTGAAAAGCCTCTTAAAAGTAAATTCTCTATCTGAACTATAGTTAAATTTTGACATTCATATCCTTTTAATATACATGTATACCATACCCTATGGCAGAGAAAAAAAAGATTTTTCTGTGTGTCAGCTTTTCCTTAATAAAATATAATTAAGATAAGCCCCGAAGACAAAACTGCGGATGAGTCACAATGCTTGAATTATAATTACAAACACAAATAAGATACTATATTCACTATTTTTTTTTTAAATATAATTTATAGTTAGAAAAAATATTAAAGGGACACTGAACCCAAATTTTTTCTTTCATGATTCAGATAGAGCATGCAATTTTAAGCAACTTTCTAATTTACTTCTATTATCAATTTTAATTCATTCTCTTGCTATCTTAATTTGAAAAAGAAGGCATCTCAGCTAAGGAGCCAGCAAATATTTGCTTCAGGACCATGGACAGCACTTGTTTATTGGTGCTCACCAATCAGCAAGGACATCCCAGGTTGTTCACCAAAAATGGGCCGGCATCTAAACTTACATTCTTGCTTTTCAAATAAACATACCAAGAGAATGAAGAAAATTTGATAATAGGATTAAATTAGAAAGTTGCTTAAAAATGCATGCTCTATGTGAATCATGAAAGAAAATTTTTGAGTACAGTGTCCCTTTAATGAGATATATATATATATATATATATATATATTTATTTGTATACAGCCTTTAGTTTTAGCTTGCACAATTAAGTTTGCTAACAATTAAATCTAGTTAGACAAACTTACTAGTGTCCTGATATTTATGAATTACCAATGTGATCCCACAGAATCTTTTGATTGCCTTGTTGTTGTGAACACTGAATGACACCCCTAAAATGAACATCTAAGACTTATACACTTACTGTTTTCCTGTACTCTAGCCACAAATCCCATTAAAGGTAACTGTGGGGTAACCTGCAGGATAGACGGAGGAGGCGGCGCAGCAGCATGGGATACTGTGAAAAGACATAACCATTAGCAAACATATTTCTTGGACTGCACATAAAAGGACACTATAAAAAAAAAGGAAGGAAGAGAAGAGAGAAAAAAAAGAAAGAGAGAGGAGATAGAAGAGAGAGAGAGCTCTGTTGTTCAACGTCAATCATTTGTGTTAATGTTTTCGGGGTCACTCCCAATCCCCTGAAACTATGGCGGCTGTTGAAAGGGTTCAGTTAATGAACCTATGTAATGTGAACTCAAAGGAATACTCGTGAGCGCACTCTGTATGGTTTAGTGCAGTTCACTGCAGTTATAGGCTTTAAAGATAAGGTAATGTTACGGATACACTGCTAGTAGATTACGCTAGTGTGCCAGGCCTTTTTAGGGTTAAACGCTCCAGGGCTCCATACTTTCTTTTCTTATACCCAGTTGCCCATGGAGGATGTGGGATGCACAGTGATGAGGAACTTATATATGTAAGTAAATATTGTACTGTGAGTGTGACTGAGGACAGGGGGGACCTCGAAAATGTTAACCCATGAAACGATTGACGTTGAACAACAGTGCCTTCTTTATACAGTTTTATTATCAGTTTAAGCGTACCCCAGCGCTGAGTGAAAGTGAGTGCTGGATCTAAAAGTATATCTATATTATGGTGTATTCTGAATCTGCTGAAATAAAAAAAAAATATGGATATACTTTGTGTGGTTCTCTCACTGAAATACAATACTGGAAAAAATGGCTTAGCAGTAAAAGGTTAATGGGAAGCAGGATAGAACACTACTGGTTAAAACGTTTTACACATTGTATATGAATATACACACACATACAATTTCCTAAAATAGTCAGAGGTAGAACACTACTGAAATAACTATTACACTATTTATCTGGATAAAACAAACGGCTGAAAGAGCTTTACAAGTAGGTTTGGTTGTTGAATAAAATATGTAAAATGTACCTTTTTTCTCCCTGCCAATAAATAACATTTCAAGAATATGTAAAAATATTTTTTCTAGAAAAATAGAGAAATGTTGTTAATTCTGGGCATTTTTAAGTTGTGTGCTTTTTTGTCTAGTTTATGGGGATAAATCTGGTCTGTAGAGTAGTTTGGCATTATAAAACAGGCAATGATAATTTTGCTTTCGTTAAAGGGACAGTCAACACCAGAATTTTTGTTGTTTTAAAATATATTTAAATCCCTTAATTATCCATTCCCCAGTTTTGCATAACAGTTATAATACACGTTTTACTTCTGTAATTACCTTTTATCTAAGCCTCTGCAGACTGCCCCCTTATTTCAGTTCTTTTGACAGACTTGCATTTTAGCCAATCAGTGCTCACTCCTCTGTAAATTAAAGGGACAGTCTAGGCCAAAATAAACTTTCACGATTCAGATAGAGCATGCAATTTTAAACAATTTTCCAATTTACTTTTATCACCAATTTTGCTTTGTTCTCTTGGTATTCTTAGTTGAAAGCTTAACCTAGGAGGTTCATATGCTAATTTCTTAGACCTTGAAGCCCACCTCTTTCAGATTGCATTTTAACAGTTTTTCACCACTAGAGGGTGTTAGTTCACGTATTTCATATAGATAACACTGTGCTTGTGCAAGAGAAGTTATCTGGGAGCAGGCACTAATTGGCTAGACTGCAAGTCTGTCAAAAGAACTGAAAAAAGAGGCAGTTTGCAGAGGCTTAGATACAAGATAATCACAGAGGTTAAAAGTTTATTATTATAACTGTGTTGGTTATGCAAAACTGGGAAATGGGTAATAAAGGGATTATCTATCTTTTAAAACAATAAAAATTCTGGTGTAGACTGTCCCTTTAACATGCATGAGCTCAATGTTATCTATACGAAACACATGAACTAACACAATCTAGTGGCGAAAAACTGTCAAAATGCATTTAGATTAGAGGCAGCCTTCAGGGCCTAAGAAATAAGTTTAGTTTTCAACTAAGAATACCAAAAACAAAGCTAAAACTTAAATTATGCTTACCTGAAAATGTTCTTTTCTTCTGATGGAAAGAGTCCACAGCTGCATTCATTACTTTTGGGAAATAAGAACCTGGCCACTAGGAGGAGGCAAAGACACCCCAGCCAAAGGCTTAAATACTCCTCCCTCTCTCCTCAACCCCCAAGTAATTCTGCCGAGGATAAAGGAACAGTAGAAGAAATATCACGGTGAAAGGTGTCAGAAGAATAAAATTAGGACGCCACACATAAAAAATTACGGGTGGGGAGCTGTGGACTCTTTCCTTCAGAAGAAAATTATCAGGTAAGCATAATTTAAGTTTTCCTTCTTAAATGGAAAGAGTCCACAGCTGCATTCATTACTTTTGGGAAAACAATACCCAAGCTATAGAGGATACTGAATGCCAAGACGGGCGGGAACATTAGGCGGCCCATTCTAAGGGCACCAAGCCTGAAACCACTGCCCACAAAAAAAAACAGTTTTGTCTGAAGCCGAGAAAACTTTAAAAAGAAAAAAGCCCCGAGAACACTGACCCACAGGTAGTCCAGAGCCTAGCTAGAGACCGCAAAATCAGACTCAACTGAGCCAACAGGCCTCCAGGAGACATCGTCGCCCAACAGTCGGTCCCCCACCACTCACCCCTCACCAAAGAAGGTATCACCAGTCTAAACTCCCAAAGGGATAGGATCAGGAGAACCGAAGGAAAAAAACCCAGAAAGGTCACAAATCCAAAAAGGAAAACTCCCCAGAGCAAGCTCAGTTCACAAGGGCCCAAATGGGTCCTGACAGACAAGGGGAGACTACGCCTAGACCGGAGGTATAGGACCGGGCATAGGAACAGAGAAAACTCTCTCAAACGTCATGCAAAAGCACCAAAAGACAACAGAAGACGGAGTCCTCGCATAGTCCGAACTTGGAACACTGAAGTATTCCGCTACAAAAAAACGTGCAACAGACCCAGACAAAAAAACCTGAGTCAAGAACACGCCACCATCTTAAGGATGACACAGAGAATACTTGCTGAGAGCAAAAGCGGCCAGCAAAAGAACAGATTGAAAAAGACAACTCCCAGACAAAGGGCACACTCTAGGCAATCCAAGCCGCCAGACCTACCCACAGGTCTTCCAAAAAAGGGGGAATCATAACCTCCACAAGGTCCCCCAAGAAAGAGAAGTGCCACCCAGAATCCAAAGTGGAGTAATCCTAGACCCCCTGCTTGTAAGCTTAGGGAGCTAGCTACTATGCCCACCTAGATCCTGGAGATGACGTCTCTCAGAACCCACTCCCAGCCCCAGCAGGTCTGAAACAGGGGAACAGAAGAACCCCAAAACCAGCTAAAAAACAAGCGGAAGAATGGCCATAGCCAATCCAACAGAGCATGGGTGCAACCAGACTCCTTAGAACAGACAACAGGAGCTTAGACCAAAAGGACCTAGAAAAAAGTCCAACTTAGTCTTGACATGGAGCCAGCAAGACTCCAAATAGAACGTACCACAGAGAGAATATCCCTCTCAGCTAGGGAAACTCACAGGTCCCATCTCCTGATCCAGGAGAAGCCTTAAAAAAAAGGACCACATCTCCATAAAAAGGAGACTAAGCTCTCACCCAAGAAGGGGAAAGGGCTAAAAGGCAGCACCTTCCACAAGTCACAAAGCCACCGGTTAAAGGAGAGATCAATCCTCAAATCAGAAGCCCTGTTGAAAGTGATTCCCCTAAAAACTAGCCTGCTAACATGCAACCAATGTGCAATAGTAGCAGCAGTGACACTGCAAGTCCATTCACCTGCAGAGCAGTGAATTCAATGGATACTACAGCAAGCTGACCAAGGGAAACCCCTAAGGTGCAAAACAAGCCCAACGAGCAACGACACTCAGAAAACCTGGCCAATCAAGACCAGTTCAAGTAATCAGAGTAAAAGGACATAGCCCAAGTTTCCAGGAACTGAGGAACCCCCAACCAACCCTGGAGCCTAAAGGTCCGGTAACAACCCACAACGGGATCCACAAGGGAAAATGCTGAATGAAACTCAGCAACCGGAAGCCCCAGGGAGAACAGGTCTGAACCCCCAATTGTTTATACAAGCAATACCCGCAAACTTAACACCCCATCTGAATAACAACCCAGACCACAGGGGATACTAATGCAATATCAAGATCAACCCGGATAACGAGAAAAACTTGCAAGTCTTGACCTATGGAAGAGACCACCCCTTGCCGAAGTCCCACTCTCCAAAGGAGCCAAGGCGGAAAAAGTTGTACGACGACGCTAGAGCTTCTAGACTCACCAACAGCCTCAGGACAATAAGGCAAGGGGATAACTCAAGGTCAAAAACACTCGAGCAAAGGTTGGTCTCCACAACACCTCCATACAAGCGGATGATCACAGGGAGAAAGTGGCACAAACCAACCCCAAGGAGGTTCCCCACGCCCAGGAGGAACCCCAAGCAATCCCAAGAAGACCACGCCCAGTGTCCCTAACAGGGAACAAACATCTCCTAGGCCCCTAGAAGGAGACCTAACATGGAGACCACAAAGGAAGACCAAAAAGTCTCAGAAAAACAGCTAGATAGTACACAGTCTATGTGCAATAGCTGCAGCTGGTTACATTCTGCAACCCAACCGCTGTAAGGCAGCCAAACTACCCTTCAAACTACTAGCTGCTGAGGACCATGTCCAAAGGACAATCCTCGAGCCTCAAAAGAAAAAAGGCCAAACCGCTCACACGGCGGTAAGAAGGCGTTAAGCCCTCCAACTCTCCACCATGTGGGGGAGGAACTCTAGGGTCTGACAATACCAGATGCAAGAGAGAATGAAACAGCGGAAACTCCACTGACCCAGTCATCCAAATTGAAGGCTATAAGGACTGAGACAATCCTTCCAGCCTTGTAGACCCACAGGTCCTCTAGAATGCTTAGTTGAATGGAAAACAAATGATAACATGAGCATTCGGCACCTCGAACGGATCAGCCAATCAGAACGGTGCCACGTGTCTGAACAGCCACAAGACAGAACCGAACCCAGAAGGACCAGCCTGCACCCGGGTCCTAACCGTCAAGCTGCATAAATCCTGCCTCAGAGGTGAAGAAGGGAAAAAACAGACAAACACAGGACTAACATGTCCCGAAAAACACTTCCCAGTTTAAGATTCCCGAAGGAAAATAATAAACAAATTAAAAAACATCCTAATCGGATACAAAGAAAATATAAGGCAATCCGTAGGTTAACGCCCAATAAGAAAACAGGCCTACTGCAGGACCAGCCAAACTGAGCCCTAATCTTCCAAAAAACTGGGAAGGATCTCAAAAAAGAACAGTCAGGAGAGTACATCATCCCCACATGTAATGAGGTGCACCATTCGAAGCAGACTAAAAATTCCCATATCCGAGAAGGATAGGATCATTTAATAACTAAAAAACATGTCTGAATAAGATGCTAAGGCGCGCCACTCTGTAATGAAAGGCACAATAGGGCACGAACACAATCGCGCATAAACGTCTGGACTCTGCAGATGAATAATCGCCAAGAATATGTGGAAGCAAAAAGGTGCTGCAACCTACGATGGGGAACAAGCCACCCTGCGTGGAGGAATAATCATAATTTGGATTACCCGCATGTGTAGAAGTATGGAGCCCTAGGGAACTCGCCACTTGTAGGACAGGACCCCCAGAGGCAGATGGCTCAGCTGACCCTTGATTCCCCGAGTCCGAGGAACCAGGCGCTCTAATACGGCACACTGAACACAACTGATTGACATGTGTCAACAAGGCCAATCCGGATTCTTTCCCAGACGAAGAATCTGAAATTAGAACAGTCTCAGAATCCTCCATAACTGAGTCTGAAATTTGAACAGTCTCAGCATCAGAATACTCTATAACTGGATAGAGAATATGTCAATATGGACTAATTTAGGATAGAACAAAACGGCACCCGACACCCACAATGGCTGGGGCACTCACCTCCTCCTATGAACCAGACCCCTGCGAACTAGAATTTCTCCTTCGCCACACGGTCAGAAATGCGGAAATGGAGGGCAGAACGTAATCACGCCCGGCCAGAAGGTAAACCATATAGTTCAAAAAAGTGCGCCCAACCATAAGGTTGCGTCACTTCCAAAGGCCTTTATGTTCCAAGCCATGAGCCCATTTAACACTACACATAAGCAGATTGAATCACTTAACAAACATGATTAAAAAACCCTGTTCAATAACCCCCCTCAGGAGATATTAACCCTTGATTCCAAGATACTAAAGGAGACTCACTGAGACCCTTATGTTAAGTTAGTTTCGCAAGGTGGTAGCCTCTCGGGAAAACAATATTACAGTACATTCACGAAAAAAGAAAATGAAACTATCTTACCAGAATCTACGCCATGGAACAGGAACACGGCCCTTCAAGTGTGACGGATAGTAGCATCACCTCTGCCATGGACTTGAGAGAAGAAAGAAGGCAGCGGAGCAAAGTTCGATAAAGCCGATTGCTTGAGGAGCTGTTAACATGAGTCGGGATGGTTTTGCAGAAAGACTCTTCCTGCATCTCCAGACTAACTTTCATCCAAGCCCTTACTGAGAGACTGACAGGATTATTTAAAACTCCTGTCCCATGTCGAAGAGTACTACCCTACATAAGAGACAAATTCAATTCTGACACTTTCCTGCCAACCTCCTGGGACGAAAGGCAAAGAATGACTGGGGAATGAGAGGAGTATTTAAGCCTTTTGCTGGGGTGTCTTTGCCTCCTCCTGGTGACCAGGTTCTTATTTCCTAAAAGTAATGAATGCAGCTGTGGACTCTTTCAATTTAAGAAGAAAATTGGTGATAAAAATAAATTGGAAAGTTGTTTAAAATTACATGCCTTATTCAAATCATGAAAGTTTAGGGCATGATTCAGATAGGGCATGTCATTTTAATCAACTTTGTTCCTTTGGTATTCTTTGTTGAAAGCTAAACCTGGGTAAGCTCATATGGTAAATTCTAAGTTATTGAAGGCCACCTCCAGTTCCTTTTTTGACAATTTTTCACAGATAGAGGGTGTCATATAGATAACATTGTGCTCACTCCCATGGAGTTATTTATAAATCAAAACTGATTGGCTAAAATATATGTATGAGAAAAGGGGGCAGTATGCAGAGGCTTAGCTACAAGGTAACCACAGAGGTAAAAAGTGTGTTAATATAAAACAGTGTTGATTATGCAAAACTGGGGAATGGGTAATAAAAGGGATTATCAATCTTTTTAAACAATAACATTTTTGATGTTGACTGTCCCTTTAAGTAGAGAAAAACATTCTATATTATTAAAAAGACACTCAATCAAAATTAAACTTTCATTATTCAGATAGAGCATGCTATTTTAAACAACTTTCCAATTTACTTCCATTAACAAAAATGTGCACAGTCTTTTTATATTTAAACTTTTTGAGTCACCAGCTCCTACTGAGCATGTGCAAGAATAAGTGTGTATGCAGTTGTGAATGGCTGATGACTGTCACATGGTACGTGTACGCATTTGTGATTGGCTGATGGCTGTCACATGGTACAGGGGGAGTGGAAAAAGGCATAACTTTTAAAATTGTCCGAAAAAAAATCTCAGACTAAGTGTTCAGACTAAGAAAAGTTCAGACTAAGTGCTATTGCATTGTTTTGTTATCTTGCATTTGTTGGTTATGCAAATCTACTGTGCTGACTGGTCCTTTAAGTGTCAATGCTGCTCTAACTATTATGAAAACCTTTCACAGGTAGTGAAATATTCAGTGGATTTTGTTTTTTAATTAAAGTAAGAGGGTTTGTTAAAGATATATTTTAGTAAATTATAACAGCTCTGAAACTAAAGCAAAACACAGGTACAATTATCAAACTCCTCGCACTGAAGGGGCCACATTTCTAGAATAATGTAAGACCATTAGGACAAGATGCCACCTTAATGTGACAGTAACGGGATATGAAACACACCATTTTTCTTTCATGGTTTAGATAGAGCATGTCATTTAAAATAAAAAAAGACTACCTAATTTTCTTTTATAGCTTTTGTGAAGATTTTGGGCACTGTTGCCAGACCAAATGGAAGCCCCACAAATTGGTAATGCATATTTAGGAAGGGAAAGCTTAGAGAATGATCCTTGTCAGCTGGAAGGATCTTCTGTGAAAACTTTCAATAGCATGGATATTGCTCGATCCACCGATTATTTTTTAATTTTTTTTTATTTATTTTTTAAATATAGCAGACAGAATTTAAGGAACACACTGGGTTTTATATCATTCTTTAGTAATCAGATCAAAAACAGATTCAGATACTAGGAAGGTAGACGGCTGTTTGGGAGAGGTTTTAAAGAATGTATCAATCTTTTTTTTTTTTTTTTACTGGTCGAGTGTCTGTAGTAGGAGAGTCCTCTACTTTCAAAGTAACTAAAACTTTATTTAATAGAGGGTGAATATGCTCAAGCCTGAAATTAAAGAGCATATCCTAGTGGACAAGACAACTGTGCTACTCTATAAATGTAACACTTGTTTAGGGAATGTATTGCAAGGGCAGTTAACGATATCATATTATATGCTCGCATTTATTAAGTTATGAAGACAAGACACAACGCAAGTATTGTTGTTCTATGTGTTTCACTGATAACTTTTTGTAAAAAAGCTCCATATCTTCATCTTCCTTTTTGCTACCTCTATAACAAACTATATTAATAATTTACTCCTTCCCCTTCACCACCTGCAACATTCATTGGCCCATCTTTTTTTATACTCTTTTGCACTCATGAGATTCACACATTTCTAAACTCACTCTCTACACCCTGCACCACATCCCAAAGACACTATCAATACTGAAAAACCTAAGTTATGCTTACCTAATAAATGTATTTCTTTCCGGATATGGTGAGTCCACGGCATCATCAATTACTAGTGGGAATATCACTCCTGGCCAGCAGGAGGAGGCAAAGAGCACCACAGCAAAGCTGTTAAATGTCACTTCCCTGACCCATAACCCCCAGTCATTCAGCCAAAAGGAAATGGAAAAAAGATGATAACAAAGGTGTAGAAGTGCCTGAGCTTTTAGTTAAAAACAACAGTCTTAAAATAAAGGCGGGGCCGTGGACTCACCATATCCGGAAAGAAATTTATCAGGTAAGCATAAATTAGGTTTTCTTTCTTAAAGGTATGGTAAGTCCACGGCATCAATTAATAGTGGGAACCAATACCCAAGCTAGAGGACACATGATTAGGTTACCTGTCTTGTCCCTCCCTATACAGAAGGCACTTCCACTTGAAGAAACTTTCTCCCAAAAGACACCTCAGCTGAGGCAAAAGGATCAAATTTGGAAAAAGTATGCAGAGAAGACCAAGTTGCAGCCTTGCAAATCTGTTCCACAGAAGCTTTATCCTTGAAAGCCCAAGAAGAGAAAACAGCTTTCGTAGAATGAGCCATAATTTTCTCAGGAGGCTGCTGACAAGCAGTCTCATAACAAAACAAAATATACCTCTTAACCAGAGAGAAAGTAGAAACTTTCTGACCTTAATGTATCCCAGGGAAACAAACAAACACGGCAGAAGACTGGTGAAAATCCTAATCGCCTGTGAAATAAAATTATAAAGCACGCACAACATCCAAGCTGTGCAACAACATTCTTTATGAGAAGAAAATCTAGGACATGGAAAAAGGAACAACAATTTCCTGATTAAAATTTCTGTCCGAAACCACTTAAGGAAGGAAACCTAACCTAGTACGAAGAACCACTTTAACAGCATAAAAGATAAGATAAGGCGAATCCCACTGCAAAGCTGAGAGTTCCAACACTCTATGAGCAGAAGAGATAACAAAAACTTCCAAGATAACAACTTAATATCCATGGAATGTAAAGGCTCAAAACGGAGCCTGCTGCAAAACTTAAGAACAAAGTTAAGGCTCCAAAGAGGAGCAACAGACTTAAACACAGGACAGATTCTGACCAAGGCCTGACAAAAAAAATTGCATGCCTTGCACATCCGCCAGATGCTTAAGTAGCAAAATAGATAATGCAGACATCAAACCCATCAGGGTACTCATTGACAAACCCTTCTCCAGAGCTTCCTGGAGAAAAAGACAAAATCCTAGGAATCCTGATCCTACTCCCAGAGTAACCCCTGGATTCACACCACTAAAGATATTTCCACAATATCTTATGGCAAATCTTTCTAGTAACTAGCATACAAGCCTAAGTCATGGTCTCAACGACCGACTCAGAAGAAATCCATGCACAAACAAAAACTAAGCGTTCATTCTCCAAGCAGACAGCTTCAGAGGAACGAGATGTAGATGAAGGAACTCTGAATCAGAAGGTCCTTCCTCAGAGGCAGCCACCAAGGTGGAGAGACAAAATATCCACTAGGTCTGTATACCAGATCCTGCGAGGCCACAAAGGGGCTATTAGAATCACTGCCGCTCTCTGCTGTTGGATACGAGCAATGACTTGTGGAAGGAGAGCAAAACAGAGAAAAACAGGTATGCAAAACTGAATCCCAAGAGAAACGCCAGAACATCAGGGCGGTCAGCAGATTACTTAAAGGGACAGTACACTGAAAAATAGTTTTTATATGAATGCATTTTCAAGGACTTGTTATACCAACTGCAGAGTATAAAATGTATGAGAAATTGCATTCTCAGGTTAATTTGTGTAATAAAGTAGCTGGTTTTGTGCTTTTAAACCACAGCCTATTACAATGGGTTGAGCTTCAGGTAATATATCATCTCATTATGTTATCACTTTGTGTACACAAACCTGTTTTATTATCTTATATTTGCCTGGAAAACTAAAGCTCAATACATAGAGAGAACAATGGAAAATTATAATTTTATTACTCAACTATCCTGCACCCCACTGTAAGTGTAATTTCTTCAGCTGGTTGTGTTTACTTAGGCTATGCAATAGCTTAGACTCCAGTATCAAAACTTTCAGTATAGGTTGGGAAACCACAAGCTAAATCAGCTATTTCAAAGGCCAAAATAGGGGTAAAGGATCTACTTGTAAACAATTTAATACACTCCAGCAGGTAAAATGGATAATTGGGAACAATTTAAATGGGAGAAAATGTTTGGGTGAACTGTCCCTTTAACCTGGAACTGTACCTTGGAAGCTTGGTGCCCTGCCGAAACGCCCTCAGAATCCAACTCCAGAACCCCCCCATTTGAGGGTTTACCTAGAGAACACCTCCGGATGGAGAGCCCACTCCCCGGGATGAAACATCTGTCTGTTCAGAAAAACGATTCCCAATTGTCCACCACTGAAAAGTGGGTGACAGACAACAATTGTAAGCTTCCGCCTACTGAACAATCCAAGTCACCTCCTACATAGCTAAGTAACTCAGAGTTCCGCTCTGGTGGTTGATGTAAACCATTGAGGTGATATTGTCCGACTAAAAACCAAGCTGACGACTGAGGCCAAGCAATCAGAGCATTGAAAATCTCTCTCAACTCCAAGATGTTAAAGAGGAGAGCAGACACTTCAGAGTCCATAATCACTGTGCCTTAAACAAGTCCTAGGACTGCTCCCCAGCCCAGCAGGCTGGCGTCCGTGGTCACATCACCCAGGAATGTCTCCAGAAGCACGTGCCCTGAGACAGACACTCCTGAAAAACCACTACGGAAGAGAGTCTAATGTCAACTGATCTAGATCCATCCTCTGAGACAGATACAAATGTTCTCCATTTTATGGAAAATAGCAAAAGGGAAAGATGTCCATGGAAACCATCAGACCAATTCCCTCCATCATTAAGTCACTAAAAAGTGAAGGTAAATTCAACTGCAGCTAGATCCAAACTTCTAACCTTCTGATTACAAGATGGCTAAGCTATCTACCGGACCACTAGAGCTTGCTGTCAGTCAGACAGCAGACTGCAGACCTCTGTTAGAAATCTTTTCCTAGATAATTTATTAAGGTCCACAAATAAATCACCCTTGTAGATGGAACAAGGGAACTCAGCTCTAGATTAATTTGCCATTCATGGGAAAGTAGATTGGACAAGATCTCTTGAAAGTATACTCGAAGGAAGAATGACATCTGAACCAAATATTGTCAGAAAAGCACCCTTGCAATACCCCAAGACCTAAGTCTTTCTAGGATGACGAAACTCAGAAACTTGAGAAGATCCCGAATCATGGGAACAATAAATACACATCCTTTAGGTCTATTTTCATTAGGAACAGGCCCTCTTGAACCAAAGGAGAATGGATACTACTTGAAGGAAGGTCAGAACCTGAGAAACTTGAGGTAAATACCTAGATTCCGTTCCCAGACTGGGACTGGAACTATTACTTCCCAGATAGGAAGGTCCCGAACCCAGTTCAGGGAATGTCTTTCATGATACCTGGATTGCAGATACTCAGAAAGAGAAATCTGCCCCTGGGAGGAAATCCTAGATTGGATTCCAAAATACATGACTGACCCTGCAGAAAGAGGATAAGGAAAAACTATCTTAGTCTTAACTCTTGACGTGAGGTGGAAAAAATATTTTTACCCGAAAAGTCAGAGGATAATCCCTCCAGACCAAGTTCAAACAAGGTCTCATCCTTGAAAAGAAAAACGCCAGAAACATGGATATAGAGTATTGATCCTGCAACTGCAAAACTATAACGCCTAGGCTGTACCACAGGTAGGCTTCTTAGCTGTCCAATTTAAGCCACAATGCCCAGCGGGCTAGCACAGCAAGTCTTAATAAGACAAGGCATTGCTCAAATAAGCAACTAACCTCCAGCTTCATATCCATGGATCCATAAAGGAGCAGCTATCCTCCATAGGGATCGAAGTTCTCTAAGCCATAGCAGAAAAGCTCCCCTCTACCTAGAGCACCGTGCATTTTAATGGAGTCAGCAACAGGAAAGACCTTTAGAGGAGGGGAGACTTGGAGAGGTATGCTAGCTTCTCCTAATCCTGAGAAAATATCCAAAGCACGTCTAGAAACACTTCCTCATAGGAAGGAACAACCTAAAAATCATAAAGTTCACAAAAACTTTCAAAAGGTTGACACGACAGGGGTATCGATGTGATCCAAGTAACCAAAACCTCCTTTAACAGTACACGAGGTGTGCAAGCATACATCTGAAAGAGACTACTTCAGCATCAGATGAAGGAATTATACTGTCCGAATCTGAGATTTTACCCACAGAAGCTACCGGCGAATTCTCCTCACCAGACAGAGAGAGCAACCTGTGTAGCAGAATGAGGAGCAGAAACCTTACGATCTGAAACTTCAGAAAAAAGGAAGTTCAATCCCGCAAATCCAAAAAAATAGTATTAAAAACCCCCCATAAATTAGGCTTACCTGATAATTTCATGTCCATCGAGGGGAGGAGAGTCCACGGCTTGATTTATTACTATTGGGAATTAAGAACCTGGCCACCAGGAGGCGGAAAAGACACCCCAGCCAAAGGCTTAGATACCTCCCCCACTTCCCTCATCCCCCAGTCATTCTGCTGTGGGAACCAGGAACAGTAAAAGAAATATCAGGGTAAAAAAGGTGCCAAAAGATGAAAACATTTAGGGCTTCCCAACGGAGATATGGGCGGGAGCCGTGGACTCTGCTGCTCTTGATGGAAATTAAATTATCAGGTAAGCATAATTTATGTTTTCCATCTAAAGGGGAGGAGAGTCCACGGCTTCATTCATTACTATTGGGAACATATACCCAAGCTCTAGACACTGAATGAAACCAGGAGGGTAAAAGGCAGACCCTAATCTGAGGGCACCAGAGCCTGCAAAACCTCTCTCCCAAAAACAGCTTCCGCAGAAGCAAAAGCCTCAAATTTGTAAAACTTTATAAAAGTGTGTAAGGAGGACCAGGTAGCCGCCTTACAAATTTGCTCCATAGAGGCCTCATTCTTGAAGGCCCAAGAGAAAGCCACGGCTCTAGTAGAATGAGCTGTGATCCTCTGAGGAGGCTTCTGTCCCGCTGTCTCATAAGCCAAGCGAATCAAGCTCCTCAACCAAAAAGACAAAGAAGCAGCAGAGGTCCTTTGCCCCTTGCGCTTCCCAGAATACACCACAAAAAGAAATGTAGACTGTCTGAAATCCTTTGTAGTCTGAAGATAGAACTTCAAGGCATGAACCACATCCAGGTTATGAAGTAGCCTCTCCTTCGAAGAAGAAGGGTTAGGACACAAAGAAGGAACAACTATTTCCTGATTAATGTTACGGTTAGACATCACCTTGGGAAGAAATCCCAACCCAGTGCGAAGAACAGCCTTATCCGAAACAGATAAGGAGAATCACACTGCAAGGCAGTTAGTTCAGATACTCTGCGTGCCGATGCAATAGCCAACAGGAAGAGAACCTTCCAGGACAGAATCTTAAGGTTTTGCAGAGGGTTCCGTTTGAACCTATGCAATCCATAGACATTAAGGACTAAGTTTAAGCTCTAAGGCGGAGCTGACTGTCTAAAGACAGGCCTGACTCTAGACAGAGCCTGAACAAAAGATTGAATGTCAGGGAGCTCAGCGAGTCTCCTATGCAACAACACTGATAACACCGAAATCTGTCCCTTTAAGGAACTAGCAGCAAGACCATTCTCCAGACCCTCTTGGAAAAAGGACAGAATCCTGGATACCTTCACCTTATGCCAAGGAAATCCATGCTTCTCACACCAGGACAAGTAAGTCCTCCACACCTTATGGTAGATGCAACGAGTGACTGGCTTCCTTGCCTGAATTAGAGTATCAATCACACTTTCAGAAAAGCCTCTCTTGGCTAAGACTAGGCGTTCAATCCCCACGCAGTCAGCCTCAGAGATCTAGATTTTGATGCTGAAAGGGGCCCTGTGACAGCAAATCCCCGCGACAGGGTAAACTCCACGGCAGAGGATGACATCACCACCAGATCCTCAAACCACTTCCTCAGCGGCCACGAAGGAGCAATCAGAATGGCTGAGGCCCACTCCTGTTTGATGCGTGCCACTATGCAAGGTAGAAGTGGTAACGGAGGAAAGATGTAAGCTAGGCTGAATCCCCAAGGAAACTCTAAGGCATCTATCAGCTCTGCCTGGGGATCCCTCGACCTCAACCTGTATCAAAGTAGCTTGCAATTGAGTCTGGACACCATGAGATCTATCTCCGGCGTTCCCCATCTGTGACAAATCTCTGCAAACACTTCGGAGTGAAGAGACAATTCCCCCGGATGGAAAGACTGTCTGCTGAGAAAGTCCACTTCCCAGTTGACTCCGCCCACTCCAGAATCCAAGACACCTCCCTCATCGCGAGGGAGCTCCTTGTACCCCACTGATGGTTGATGTAAGCCACCAAGGTAATGTTGTCGGTCTGGAATCTGATGAAACTGACCAACCCCAGAGAAGGCCAAGCCTTCAGAGCATTGTAGATTGTTCGTAGTTCTAGGATGTTGATCTGAAGGAGAGACTCCTCAATGGACCACTTTCCTTGTGCCATTATGGCACCCCAAACAGCTCCCCATCCTGACAGACTGGTGTCCGTGGTCACAATCTCCCAGGACGGTCTCAAGAAGGATGTCCCCATGGACAGTTGCTCCGGACGAATCCACCAAGAGAGGGAGTTCCGAGTCCGAACATCCATGGATATCAGCTGTGATAGATCTGAATGATCGCCGCTCCACTGTCTCAACCTGCACAATTGAAGAGGTCTGAGATGGAATCTGACAAATGGGATGACATCTATGCTTGAAACCATGAGACCTATCACCTCCATACAATGAGCCACCGATGGGCTCGAGGAGGACTGAAGGGCAAGACAGGTGGACGCCAGTTTCCTGCGTCGCTGATCTGTAAGATATAGCTTCATGGACATAGAGTCTATTATCGTGCCCAGGAACTCCACCCTGTTGCTGGGAACGAGGGAACTCTTTCCCGAGTTGATTTTCCAACTGTGAGATTGGAGCAGAAGGAGAAGAGCCCTCGAATGATTCTCTGCAAGGCTGAGCGACGGCGTCTGAACTAGGATGTCATCCAGGTAAGGTGCCACCGCAATGCCCCAGGATCTGGCCACTGCAAGCAGCGCCCCCAGAACCTTTGTGAAGACTCTCGGGGCCATCACCAGACCAAAGGGAAAGGCAACAAACTGGGAGTGTTGGCCCAGAAGGGGGCTGCCCCTTCATGCCGATTTAGTCTCGGCGGGCTTCTTGCTCTGCTTAGACTTGTTCCAAGATTGAGCCGGCTTCCAAGATCCCTTGGTCTGGTCCACCTTAGGGATGGTCCCCCACAGTTAAAGCTGAGGGTCCGGAACGGGGAACAGTTTTTTAAAGGAAGAAGCAGGTGAAAAGGACGAACCTAATCGCTCTCATTCATTCTTAATATTAGCCATCTTAACGGGAACCAGGAAAGACTGAGGTACTACCCTGTCCTTGTATACCTTATCAAGCTTAGGAATCGCAGGTTCCTCCAGTATCTTAGGTTCTGGAACCTCCAGAGTAGCAAGCACCTGCCGTAGCAGAAAGCACAAATCCTCCATCCTAAACCTATAACCAGGCTTCTCCGCCGCCGGAGGTTTAGATGACATGCACTCCGACCTCCGATACCAGTTGGTCCTCAAAATCTGACGGCCAACGAATCTCTCCTGAAGGAGTAACTGTTGCAGCCCGGGGCGCTGCATGTGCAATCTGAGATGAATGTAGGGAACGCACCTCCCGGGACAAAGAACCCTCAGAGGTGGACGGCTCAGTAGTACTAGACATCTGTTTACATTTAGATGTTGTAACTTTATTAAGGCATGTGGAACATAGTTTAGCAGGCTGATCTACCAGAACCTGCTCATAATAAACACAGGAATGAGACTTTATTAAGGAAGGAGAGTCCTCCATCGCTTGCGTGCTTGGTTAGACTAACTTTATTTATTACAAAGGCACCTTTATACCACCAATGCCCAGGGAACTCACCACCTCCTAGGACCTGGACTACAGAAACCGCTACGTCTCCTGCGCCACAGATCAAGGATAGATAGCCACACCCAGTTGCATGGAATGCCTGGCAGGACCGCCCCTGCACTAGGGAAAAAACACGTGCCAAAAAATGGCCGTGCAAGTTTCCGCAATTAACCTTAGTACCACCCATTGTCAGAGCCTCATCTAGCACATAACGCAGCAATGACAAAAACAATATCATGTATAAACCCCATGTTCAATAATCCCCCTTCCAGGAATATTAACCCTTGATTCTGTAAGGATAAAAAGGTGCCACACTGTGACCCTGTCTTCTATGTTATCATCATTAATAAAAAATGAAACGATCTTACCAGAATCTACACCGTGGAACAGGAACACGGCCCTTCAAGTGTGACAGGTTAGTAGCCTCGCTCCTGACATGGACTTGAGTGAAGAAAGTAGGCAGCGAAACTCGTCAACGCTGATTGCTTATGGAGCTGTTAATTTGAGTCGGGATGGTTTCACAGAAAGACTCTCCCTGCATCTCCGGACTCTAACTTTCGCCCAGGCTCTCACTGAGAGGCTGACAGGACTACTTAAAACTCCAGTCCCACTGCGAAGAGTACTACCCTCCATAAGAGACTACTCCAAAACTCTGGTACTACTCTGCCATCCTCCTGTGACGAAAGGCAAAGATTGACTGGGGGGTGAGGGAAGTGGGGGGGGGGGGGCATTTAAGCCTTTGGCTGGGGTGTCTATGCCTCCTTCTGGTGGCCAGGTTCTTAATTCCCATTAGTAATGAATGAAGCCGTGGACTCTCCTCCCCTTTAGATGGAAATCAGCTTTATTAATTCATCCAAATAAAATTAGACACGATACACACAAAGTAAAAAAGGGTTTTACGCATTTCGGCGTTAGCCGTACTCATAAACCTAGAAAAGGCACAGTTGAGTGCCACTTAAAAAGCAATTGCTAAGCAGGTCATTGGTCAGTGTGAAACCACATCCCTATCGACCTATTACTAACCGGATCAACACAGTTTTAGGCTAAGATAGTATGGACAATCAAATTGGGACATATTTTGTATATATTGATTGCAGAATATGGTACAGTATGTTAAATTACATTGCAAAACATAAAAGGAGTCACAAAGACAATAAGACAAAAGGAGGTTAACTATTAATACAGAATAGAAATAATATAAATAGTACATGTGAGGGATAAAGACTCAGGTAACAGACTGCGGGATGGATACATATTGTACAAATTACAATAGACATACAAATTAGAATAGACTGTAAGACATGTTCAATGTTATTAGATACCCATAACGCCATAATAAAAGATGATATATATATATATATATATATATATATATATATATATATGTATGTGTGTGTGTGTGTGTGTGTGTGTGTATCTTTGAGTGGGTCTTAATGAACCAATGTTACTTAATGTTCTAAATATTCTAAATACCCACATAAGAGACTCATCCTCAAACTTATTATAGAGTAAGGAACTCCAATATATACCTGTGAACTGCACATCTATTAACCAATGGACTTTTGCTAAACCTTAGAGCGATAAATCACTTATTAAGTCAAAGTACAGAGGACAATGAATATGAGAGCAAGATGGAGTGATGTTAAAGAAAAGGTAGGAAAGACTGAAGATAAAAATAAAAAAAGTGGCAAAAATGATAGAAATTATAAAGTACTTTAAATAATAATTTCTAATGATTAAAGGGACAGTCGAGTCCAAAAAAACCTTTCATGTTTCAAATAGGGCATGTAATCTTAAACAACTTTCCAATTTTTCTATTATCACCAATTTTGCTTTGTTCTCTAGGTATTCTTAGTTAAAAGCTAAACCTAGGAGGCTCATATGCTAATTTCTTAGAACTTGAAGGCTGCCTCTAATCTAAATGCATTTTGATAGTTTTTCACCACTAGAGGGCATTAGTTCACGGGTTTCATATAGATAACATTGAGCTCATGCAAGTGAATTTACCATGGAGACAACTCTGATTGGCTAAAATGCAAGTCTGTCAGAACTGAAATAAGGGAGCAGTCTGCTGAAGTTTAGATACAAGGTAATTACAGAGGTAAAACGTGTATAATTATAACTGTGTTGGTTATGCAAAACTGGGGAATTGGTAATTAAGGGATTATCTATCTTTTAAAACAACTGTCCCTTTAATCATGTCAATTTTTGAATTGAAACCATAGGGGATTTGAGTATGCAATTTCATAATCCAGTAGATTTCCTGCCTTGCCAACAATTGATCTCTATTACCTCCCCTCTGGGGTAATCTTACAGTCTCTATTGCCCTCCATTTAAAGGACCTTGTCCTTGTTGTGTACCTCCAATCTATCTGAATCTTCCAATGTCCTCTTGCGATTTACCTGTAAAATCGGAAAAACAGATAAAGCCGCAGACACCAGAGGATACCTGAGCTGCAAAATCTGTAGACAAATACACTCCTCCAGGAGATTGAGAGGAACCACAGGGCACTGCATGTGACCCACAGAGCCTTGGGACGTTTAAGGAGAAAACTGTGGCAATGCCTGAACAGTATCATCCTGGGAGACATAAGGCTCAAAGACAACAACCTATCCGTACATGATAGCTGTTACTAAACAAACACTTTTTTTATATATATATATATATAATTAAAATTGACAGAAGCAATGCATCAAAAACTATTCTTATTTTCGAAAAGATCATTTGAAATATGAGGGACAAATGTGTAAATGTCCCTCCAAGCCAATAATTATTTCATAGGAAGGAATAAATGTCAAATAAAATATATCTAATAAAAACCCTTAACTAAAGGAAGTAATAAGCAGTGTGTTTTATAACTACCACGGACCAGTAACGAAAAGGACATACAAGGAAAATTTGACTAATTTATAAATTGTCAAATTAAGAAAAATCTGAACAGCAATCGCTAATAGAAGCAATTAAAATGCAGAGCCTCTGCCCTTTAAGCCATGGCTTTAAAAATTCAGCTCTTTATTAAATTTATTTTAATCAGGGCACCTCTCTATGCACTGCAGAGAAGATAGCCCATTATGAACATGAAAAAAACTCTGCTCCGTTTCTCTAGACAGAGAAAGAAGAGGAGTAACAACCCAGACTAGTGAAGAGCTTAAAATGGTGCTGCTCCGTCAAAAGAGGTGGCCCATGAAAACGTCATGGGATGAAGTGCAGCTTAACTAAAGGATGTAGTAAGCAGCCGTAAAATGAGAAAACGCGCTTCATCCTGCCTTAGAGATTAGTAAACTCAGCTTCTACACAAGAAAAGGCAGGCAAATGATTAAGACACCGCTCCGTTTTACCATTAACAAAACGGAAGAAATGTCACACTCACCCTATAGGAATGGCGCTGAAATTGAAAAAGTACTCTTTTCTTACAATTACACTGCCTGTCACTTAAGGGTAGATTGAGAATTAAGTAAAAATAATCCTCTGAACACAAACAGAGGTCTTAGTTAAACATAATAAAGTACGTTCTGAGCCCCCAAAAGTGGGTTAACCCCTTCCATGCCTGAAAGGAGATTAACCCCCATACATGCCCATGTAGTGCCTGCCCACTGCCAGAATAATCCTTATTAAGGATTTCATGTCCCATTTTAACTGCATAGGGTCTTTAACCCATCCAGTTCCAGCCTCCTAGCCCCAGAAGACAAAAGGCACTTACTAGCTGCCCGGCAGGACAGCAGCTCACTCGGTATGAAAGGATGCCACTCCTTATAGAGACCTGTGGAAAACATAGAAAGCCAGAGTAGGTTTACTCTGATCCTTTCTACCAGGGCAGCAACATGTTAGGAAAATGCAGCGAAGCCCACTTTATACAAACCACATGTGTGTGTGTGTGTGATATATATAGATATATACACACATACATATACATACATACATACCAGCAGCTAGCTAGCAGAGGGGACTGCTGTTTTAGCCTTTTTGGCAGCCGTAGGGTTAACTGCATCTGCTATGTATCTGAGCTGTTTCTCAGAGAGCAGGAGATTGTGTGGGAGGTTCCATAATGATTACATACCCTAAGTTTCAGACTGCAGAGGTCCCAAGGGGGAAATATAAGTAAAGTAGCTTTCCCTCCTCTTCACATCTCCTGCATGGGCTCTGCTTTTAGACTTCTAGATTGATCGGCTGCTACTGAGATCAGAAAGTGAAAGGGAAATAGCCATTTTACAAATGTGTGCTAAAAGCAACCACTAGATGGAGCTGGTTTGCAAGAAATTACATACAAATCAATGCAGTACAGCCACTTCCGAGGATTTTTTTTTTTAGCAAAAAATTGCGAACTCTCACGTTTTTTTAAATCGCGGCAATTAATCACAGTTTAAAACCGTGGAAAATTGTGCAGCCATAGTAAAGATCAGAGCAAACCTACTCTGGCTTTCAAAATAATAAAATCTTGATTGAAGTGAAAATAAATCCATTTTCTTCAGACACCAAAACTTCACCTCCTTGCACCGAAGGCAAAGAGAATGAATGGGGGTTATGGGCAAGGGAAGTGACATTTAACAGCTTTGCTGTGGTGCTCTTTGCCTCCTCCTGCTGGCCAGGAGTGATATTCCCACTAGTAAGTGATGATGCCGTGGACTTCTTAGGAAAGAAATCTGTATCTCATCTTTTGTCACTCTCCCTCTTGCTCATACTAGCTGCTGGCGATAGCTCTCCCAATCCTGGACCCACACAACTTCCTAATCTCGTCCACCCACATATGCCTTTCTATAGACCTAGAAACCAGAGCTCTGGAAACCTTACTTCAATTCCTTGTGTATCTAAAGCCAACCCAGCTTCACTTGTGCATTTGGTACTCTAACTCTGTTTTGCAACATGCTCACTTCTATCCATGACCTTTTCATCACCCATTCCCTCAACCTTCTGGCTCTCACAGAAACCTAGCTCTCTCTCTCAAACACAGCCTCCCCCTGCTGCATTTTCAAAGGGGGTCTTCCTCTCGCTGCACCTTTTATGGTCTGTTCACAATGTACTGACTCTCCCACTCAAAAAGATGTACACTGCCTGGATCTGATTTTCAGCTTTAAATAAACTGTCTCACACTTCAAACTTCCCCTTTTCCTCTTTTTGACCATTACCTCCTCATTTGAAAAAACACAGCACTCCCTACTACTAATGCGCCATCAAGTTCTTACACTAAACTTCACCCTTACATGAGTTTTCAACAATTTGGCCCCTCCTACAATAGCTAGGAAATTACACACCCATACTCTGGCATACTCCTATGACGCGCTACCTACGCAGATGTTCACTACACATTCATCTTAAAGTGATGGTAAGTTATATAGCCCGATTTGAAAAATATAGCCGATAAATAGTCGAGTCGCTAACTTTATTTCTGAAAAAACAATTCGGTATTTATATTTGTTGATTCTTACTTTTCTATTGCAGCATCCGTTTGCTCAACCCCCTTGTTGTTTCTGGTTTATGCACTGTGAGTTATAGAGCGGTACCACCCACTCTGTGCGTATGCATGACGCTATGCCGACGTGCTTGATATGAATTGCATATGCGCAAAATAATTTATTTTATTTTTTTTTATACTTAAAAACATGCCAGAATGCCACAAATATAATTGGCAGCTGAGGTTACGTCATAGAAAAAATAAATAAAAAGGCACTGAGTGGCAGGGCTGCCAGAGCGCACATTAGAATATGAGCAGTTTTATTTTGATTGCAATAATAAAATGTATTATTGAAATTTTTCATGACTAAAACACCTAGTTATTTTTATAATTGCATCGACTGACGCTATTCAGATTATTTGAATTTACCATCACTTTAAACTTCTACTATTCAGCCCTTAAACTCTCCAAGCAGGATTAATTATCTTTTTGTATATCTACTCTTTCTTCTAACCCAAAACATCTGTTCACCACCTCTTATTTCTTCTCCATGTGTCTGCAGCCTTTGATACTGTTGATCACCCTTCTCTTGCTCCAAACCCTCCAATCATTCGGTGACAACCCTTTCGTGGTTGTCCTCCTACAAATCTAACCGTACATTTAGTGTAGCCTTCTCTGGCACATCCTCTGCCCCTTTACCAATTTCTGTTGGGGTACCACAAGGCTCTGTCCTTGGTCCCCTTCTCAATCTATACATCATCCTTGAGTTTCTTAATAAAGTTTCAATATAATTTGTATGCTGATGAAACTCCAATCTGACTCTGAACCAGACCTATCCCCTTCTTTGCTGATCCATGTCACTGTCTTTCTGGATGTCCTCTCACTACCTTAAAGGGACAGTGCACAACAATTTTCATATAACTGCATGTAAAAGACACTACTATAAAGAAGAAAATGCACAGATACTGATCTTAAAATCCAGTATAAACCCTTTTAAAAACTTACTTACAACAGTGTTTCTCAACTCCAGTCCTCAGGACCCTTAACAGGCCAGATATTCATTATATCTCAACTAGAGCACAGGTGAAATAATCAGCTGATCGGTAACCATGGTTACTAACCTGCTCTTACCTTTCAGATTATTTCACCTGCGTTCTAGTAAAGATATAATGAAACTCTGGCTTGCTAAGGGTCCTGAGGACTGGAGTTGAGAGACTTAGAAGGTCCCAGTTTAGCATTGTTGATGAGGTTGACTGGGACACCTAGTAAAAGGGGCTGGAAAAACAAGAAGAGCAGACACTACCCCTTTCCCTAATACCCTGCCTATGAAAAGACAGATAAACAGGAGTCAGCAGTAGTCTGTAAACGCATGTATATATCCAACACTGTTGAGCTTGGTTAGGACTCTGAAACTTAACACAATGTTATTAAAAACAAAAAAACAAAAACCAACTATTCATTGTTACAAAAACACTCACAGATAGGCTATATAAATAGACCAGCTACAAAACATTTATGCAAAGAAAAATCTAGTGTACAATGTCCCTTTATGCTAAATATCTCTAAAACTGAGCTCCTTTTTCTCCCTTTTTTCTAAATCTCGAAACTTTCTGTAACTGCTGATAACATCATTACCCCAAACCCGCATGCATGATATCTTGGGGTCACACTTGATTTTGATCATTCACGTCTCACATCCAGTTTTTAATCCACTCTTTTATAAATTTTCCTCATCGACTATTGCAACTCCATCTTCTCTGGCCTCCCTAGATGCCATCTATCTCCTTTACAATCCATGACAGAATCTGCCAGGCTGATCTTCCTTACACGTTGCTCCTCATCTGCTGCACACCTCTGCCAATTGCTTCACTCACTTCCTCTAGCCTCCAGATTAAAACAAAATCCTGACTAACATTCAAGGCCCTCAATAACACTGCTCCCCTCTATATCTCAGACCTCATCTACAGATAATGTACCTCTCATCCCCTTTACTCTGTTCATGCCCTCCTCTCCTGCACTTGTCACTTCCTCACAATCCCATCTACAGGACTTCTCCAGAAAGGGCCCTATTTTGTGGGGCTCTCTGCCTCGCTCCACCAAAATACTAGTTTTGAAAGTTTCAAGCGCTTCTTAAAGACTCTAGTGTTCAGGTATGCATACAATTTATGCTAACCTTTTCTTACCTCAGTTTCTTTCCTCCTTTTGTCATCCCTTTGAACCCCCTTATGTAAGCCTACGAGCCCAGCTGTTTTATAGATCACCTTCACAAAAACCAATTTACAACTGTGCCAATTTGTCTCCTATAAATGCTACTTTGCATATTGTACCTATATGTATAGCACTGAATAATCTGTTGGTACTCTACAAATAACCAATATCATCATCAACAACCACCACCACCACACCCTCTGCCACCTTTTCAGCATTGGGGTCTTGAGTTTCTGAAAATTCATCATTAGAAGAGGAAACTTCAGATTCAAATGTAACCCTCATCTGTGTGAGGTATTTAGAAGGGTTAAGCCTTAGGGATGTTCCTGATAAGCAAAAGGCCTGACAAGGATCTGCGTTTAACTGAGCCATCAACACTAGGCATACTTCCACAGAACCTCCCTGGTAATAGGTGTGTGTGTGTGTGTGTCTAAAAAATAAATATATATATATTTTTTTTTATTATTTTTTTTTTTTAATGTTTATAATATTTATATACACACACAACCTTCAGAGAGTAGGGCAATAGTTTATATAGACAATGAAGACAAAACCAGGAGGAGATGTTCTTATTGGGAGCATGTATACAAAAGCATGTGACAAAGCAAGTTACAGGCAACACAGAAGATGCAAATTCTTCAGAGAAGGTTCACAAGCATTTTACTTCTGGCGAACATACCACATTACCGTACTTTAAATTGATAAAAAAAAAGCCAAGGAAGACAACAATAAAGGCAGTGTATTTATAAAAGGAAAGAAAGGAGTACAGAATTCTTAATGGAATTTATACCTAACTCTAAATGCAAAGCTACATACCCACCATTAAGAGTATGAGAGATTTTTTTTTTTTATCACTACACAAATTTAAACCTCAATTTCAACATTTTACTGTGTACTTTTTTTTTTTTTACTCTAACAAATGGAGAACAATGGCAACAACATTTTTTCTTTATTAACCTAAAACACATAATTTATGTAAGAACTTACCTGATAAATTAATTTCTTTCATACTGGCAAGAGTCCATGAGCTAGTGACGTATGGGATATACAATCCTACCAGGAGGGGGCAAAGATTCCAAAACCTCAAAATCCCTATAAATAAACCCATCACCACACCCACAATTCAGTTTAAAGGGACAGTCAACCATAGAATTGTTATTGTTTTAAAAGATAGACAATCCCTTTATTACCCATTCCCCAGTTTTGCATAACTAACACAGTTATATTAATATACTTTTTACCTCTGTGATTACCTTGTATCTAGGAACCTTCTTCCAGCCCCCTGATCACATGACTGACTGTTTATTATCTATTGTCTTGCATTTAGCATTGTTTTGTGCTAGATCTTAAATAACCCCCTGTGCCTGAACACAGTGTTATCTATATGGCTCACGTGTACTTTGTCTCTTTGTTTTGAAAAGAGATTTAAAAAGCATGTGATAAGAGGCAGCCCTCAAAGGCTTAGAAATTAGCATATGAGCCTACCTATGTTTAGTTTAAACTAAGAATACCAAGAGAAAAAAGCAAATTTGATGATAAAAGTAAATTGGAAAGTCAATTAAAATTAAAAGTCCTATCTGAATAATGAAAGTTTAATTTATACTTGACTGTCCCTTTAACGAATAGAGTAAAAAAAATCATACAAAAAGAGGAACTGGAAAAATAATTGTGCTTTTATACAAAAAAAACATAACCACTATAAAAAGGGTGGGCCTCATGGACTCTTGCCAATTTGAAAGAAATTAATTTATCAGGTAAGATCTTACATAAATTATGTTTTCTTTCATGTAATTGGCAAGAGTCCATGAGCTAGTGACGTATGGGATAGAAATACCCAAGATGTGGAAGTCCACAGAGGAGTCACTAGAGAGGGAGGGATAAAATAATAGCTATTTCCACTGAGAAATTAAATCCAAACCATAATTAAGTTTTCCTTGAATCAAAAGCAGTAGAATCAAACTGAAACAGCTGCCTGAATAACTTTTTTGCCAAAGACTGCTATAGAAAAAGCAAAATACATAAAAATGGTAAAAACAAAAGTATGCAAAGAACAACAAAATACTGCTTTGCAAATTTGATCATCTTAAGCTTCACTCTGAAAAAGCCCAAGAAATGGTGACTGAATTTAGCAGAATGAGCTGTAAATCTCTGAGGCGGAACCTACCCAGCCTCCAAATAAGCTTTGAAAAACAAAAGCTTTAACAAGGATGCTAAAGAAATGGCAGAGGCTTTCTAACCTTTTCTGAAACCAGAACAACAACAGACTAAAAGTCTTCTGAAATCCTAATAACCTCGATAAAGAATTACAAGCTCTTACCACATCAAAAGGATGAAAAGAACTCTCAAAGAATTCTTTAGGATTAGAAAACAAGGAACAACAATTTCTCCACAAATGTTGTTCAAATGCGCAACCTTAAGAAAAAAATTAGTCCACAAAACAACTTATCTAGATGGAAAAAAAAAAATCAGATAAGGAGACACAGAAGAGAGAGATGATAAATCAGAAACTCTTCTAGCAGAATAGATAGCCAAAAGAAACAATACTTTCTAAGAAAATAGATAATCTTTAAGAAAATATAGGCTCAAAAGAAAGAGCCTACAAAATCCTGGAACCAAATTAAGACTCCAAATAAGGAGAATTAATAAATGAACAGGCTTGATACAAACCAAAAAGCCTGAACAAAACAGTGAATATAGGGAAGTTTAAACAATCTTTCTAGGAAATAAAAAAGATCAGATTTCTGTCCCTTCAAAAAAATTGAAGACAAACTTATCCAAACCAACCTGAAGAAACTGAAAAATCCTAGGAATTCTACAAGAATGCCAAGAGAATTTATGAGAAGAACACTATAAAATATAGGTTTTCCAAACCTGATAATACATGTTCCTTGAAAAAGACTTATCAGCCTGCAACATAGCGATAAATACTGAGTCAGAGAAACTTCTATGACTAAACACTAATCAATTTCCATACCCCCAAATTAGAAATTTGAGATCCTGCTGGAAAAATAGCGCCTAAAAAAAAAAAGAGGGCTGGCCAAAGAAAAAGCAGCCAAGGATGGCAACTGGACATCCGAACAAGATACACCTACCAAACCTGTGATGCCATGCTGATGCTATCAGAAACACATGGCACTGTTCCAATATAATCTTGGAAATCGCCTTTGGAAGAAAAAAACAGGCGGAAAGATATAGTCAGGTTGCAAAGCCAAGACACTGTTAATGCATCCACCATCTTCTCCGGAGGATCCCTGGACCTGAAAAGGTACCTGGGAAATAGAGAAGACACATCTGTATAGTGACACCACTCTCCCGGATGTCTAAAATCATAAAAAAAATAGAAGATTAATTCCATCTA
The DNA here is from genome assembly GCF_027579735.1 of Bombina bombina. NCBI lineage: Eukaryota > Metazoa > Chordata > Amphibia > Anura > Bombinatoridae > Bombina > Bombina bombina. The sequence goes on from NC_069499.1 coordinate 543,154,509, forward strand.
AGAATATCCAAAATACTTCTTAATTGCTAAGGAACTACGAGTCCCTATTGTTGATTGAGAAATGCCACAGCTGTGATATTGTCTGTCTGAAAGCAGAAAATGAAAAAGTTCTCTCCTAAAATAAGGCCAAGCCTGAAAGAGCTCTGAAAAATAGCACAGAGTTCTAAAATATTGATTGGAAACCTTACCTCTTGAAGTTTCCAAACCCCTTGTGCTGTCAAAAGACCCTCAGACAGCTCCCCAACCTGTAAGACTTGCATCCATTAAGAATATAGTCCAGGATGGATGAACCAAAGGAGGCCCCTGAATAAAATGATGATAGACTAGTCACCAAAACAGAGAGAGTAGAGTATTAGGATTTAAAAAAACAAACCCTGTATTATTGATTCAGTATGCAAAGCAAAAAGATCTCAGAAAAAAACTAGCAAAGGGAACCACGACCAATGCTGCAGTTATGAGACCTAAAACTTTCATGCACATAGCCACTGAAAGAAATGTTCTAGACTGTAAGTTAGACAGGCTAACGCCACTTACAATTGACTTATGTCCGATAAAGACAAAGACATGAATACACAATCCATCTAGAAACCCAAAAAGAAGTGACCCTTGTCTAAGGAATCACGAAACTCTTAGGTAAATTAAATCCTCTAACCATGTCTTGAAGAAACAAAACGTTAATTCATGAAGGATTCCACACACAAAAAAGTCCATATATTTGAATACTGCTCTTTCATATGTATGTATTGGGTACTTGTAAAGCGTGTCTAATCACCCGTAAGGGACTGAAGACGCTGCTCATTTAATCGACCTCTGAAGGATGAAAGGCTAAGTGGACCTCCCCGGAAACCCTAAAGGTTGCTACAGAGCTTAGCCACAGTGCATTAGAATACTAAGCTATTTGTCCGGCTTTAATAAAAGAAAAGTTTTAAGCTAATACCAAGATACCATCTAAATAAGGAAGCACCACAATACCCTACTGTCTGAAGACAGAGAGAAGGACACCAAGAACTTTTAAAAAGATTCATAAAGCTGTCACTTAACCAAATGGAAAAGCGTCAAATTGGTAAAGCTTAAAAAGAACATCTCAGAATCCACAAGTGGTCTGAATGAAATAAAATAGGAGGATAAACATCCTGAAAAATGGAGTGGACATGAAATGACCTAAACAAAAAGGCATAATAGTCCTTATAATCGCCAACTTGAAAGTAGAGACTAACAAAACAATATAAAAGTCTTCAGATCCAAGAATGGACTGAATAAACCTTTCTTCTTAGGGACAAAGAATAGCATTGACTAGAAACCCAAATCCTTCTCCTGCAAAAAGAACTGGCATAATTATTCCTGAAAAAAATTTCACAGAGTGTACTGGGAAAGAAAGATTTTTCCAATAGGACTCATTCTAAAAATCTATTCAAACCCTAAGAATAATATAGAATTTGGACAGTTCATCCAACAATAATTTAATCTGCTCCCACCAGAAGGACTGGTTTGAGAACCGCAACTTCATGCAGTCTAATTACTAGTAATTATATAGCGTTCTTCTCCCAGAAGGATACAAAAAAAACGCTTCTTCAGTGCTATCACTCTGAGTTAACCAAATTAGCAGCTGATAAAAACAGTAGTTATTACTACCCAAATAAATGGTAAACAATAAATTGACCTCAAAGGCCAAATGGCTGTATTAACCCTGCCGGGAAATTAATCTATGACCCTTGGATCTAGAACAAGCGTTTGTAGTCAGGATATTCACCAACTGATCTACATTACCGGCTTAAAGTGGGGCAGAAAAAAAAAAAACTCTAAACCTCCAGAAATAGTGGATATAATAGAAATCAAATAAATTATTATCCTAACAAGAGAGAGATAATAAAATATCTTTGAAATTATAATAGATATAGTAAACATAATAAAATGAATACATCTAAAGTAAATAAACAGAGTTATATACTTGAGAATCTGAAACTGCTTATGCTAACTGTTCAACAAAGGCTGAGAGAACAGTAATGTCAGCCACAGATAAAGCTGAGCTAAAAATATAAACAGTACATGAATATGCTCTACTAAGGTTATATTCAAATTCTAAAGAATCCTGAAAACAAGTACCAATTACCATAGAAATAGTAGTACAGTCCCAAGAGGGAATCAAAATAACCATTCAAAATAACCATTCTATCTGATTCAGATAGAACATGCAATTTTAAGCAACTTTCTAATTTTCTTCTATTATCAATTTTTCTTTGTTCTCTTGCTATCTTTATTTGAAAAATAAGGCACAGGACCCTGGACAGCACTTGTTTATTGGTGGGTGAATTTTTCCACCAATCAGCAAGAACAACCCAGGTTGTTCACCAAAAATGGGTCGGCATTTAAACTTACATTCTTGCTTTTTAAATAAAGATACCAAAAGAATGAAGAAAATTTGATAATAGGAGTAAATTAGAAAGTTGCTTAAAATTTCATGCTCTATTTGAATCACGAAAGAAAAAAATTTGGGTTCAGTGTCCATTTAAGCTGGAGTTTTCAGTGGCCCTATCAGTAACTAAGCAGTTAATTGTGGGTTTAATGGGGGCCCTGGAGTGTGGGGGGTCCTGCCGGGGGTCTGTCGCTGTGAGGGCCATGGAGTGTGGGGTCTGGCCCTGAAGGTTGAGGCCCTTTATCTGGCCTTTAATGTTGGGGGTCCTGGCTCTGGAGGTTGAGGGGCATGTTGGGGGTAGGGCAGGGAGGCTACCATGTTCATTTGCATAACATTGAATACATTTGGGTCAGTGTGAGACCGTTTTCCTGGGGCCTTGATTAGTCTCAGTCTGCCCCTGGTGTGCAGTGGGGTAAGAGTGTGCAGTGGGGGCATGACAGGTTGGGGCCCACCAGCAGGGCTATCACGGCCTGGTACTGGGCCACGGCCCGGCTGTGTATTATATTCTAGAGTCTAGAATATAATACAGATAGTATATTGAATAGGGAAAAAGACAAGCAAAAATGTTAAAAACATAATTTATGTAAGAACTTACCTGATAAATTCATTTCTTTCATATTAGCAAGAGTCCATGAGCTAGTGACGTATGGGATATACATTCCTACCAGGAGGGGCAAAGTTTCCCAAACCTTAAAATGCCTATAAATACACCCCTCACCACACCCACAATTCAGTTTAACGAATAGCCAAGAAGTGGGGTGATAAGAAAAAAGTGCGAAAGCATATAAAATAAGGAATTGGAATAATTGTGCTTTATACAAAAAAAATCAAAACCACCACAAAAAAGGGCGGGCCTTATGGACTCTTGCTAATATGAAAGAAATTAATTTATCAGGTAAGTTCTTACATAAATTATGTTTTCTTTCATGTAATTAGCAAGAGTCCATGAGCTAGTGACGTATGGGATAATGATTACCCAAGATGTGGATCTTTCCACGCAAGAGTCACTAGAGAGGGAGGGATAAAATAAAGACAGCCAATTCCTGCTGAAAATAATCCACACCCAGAATAAAATGTTAATGAAAAAACATAAGCAGAAGATTCAAACTGAAACCACTGCCTGAAAAACGTTTCTACCAAAAACTGCTTCAGAAGAAGAAAACACATCAAAATGGTAGAATTTAGTAAAAGTATGCAAAGAGGACCAAGTTGCTGCTTTGCAACTCTGATCAACCGAAGCTTCATTCCTAAACGCCCAGGAAGTAGAAACTGACCTAGTAGAATGAGCTGTAATCCTTTGAGGCGGAGTGTTACCCGACTCAACAGAGGCATGATGAAATAAAGATTTCAACCAAGATGCCAAAGAAATGGCAGAAGCTTTCTGGCCTTTTCTAGAACCGGAAAAGATGACAAATAGACTAGAAGTCTTTCGGAAAGACTTAGTAGCTTCAACATAATATTACAAAGCTTTAACAGCATCCAAAGAAAGCAATGATTTCTCCTTAGAATTCATAGGATTTAGGACATAATGAAGGAACCACAATTTCTCTACTAATGTTGTCAGAATTCACAACCTTAGGTAAAAAAATTCAAAAGAAGTTCGCAGCACAGTCTTATCCTGATGCAAAATCAGAAAAGGAGACACAAAAAAGAGTAGATAATTCAGAGACTCTTCTGGCAGAAGAGATGGCCAAAGAAACAAAACTTTCCAAGAAAGTTATATAACGACCAAAGAATGCATGGGTTCAAAAGGAGGAGCTTGAAGAGCCCCCAGAACCAAATTCAAACAAGAAGGAGAAATTGACTTAATGACAGGTTTTATACGAACCAAAGGTTGTACAAAACAATGAATATCAGGAAGATTAGCAATCCTTCTGTGAAAAAGAACAGAAAGAGCAGAGATTTGTCTTTCAAGGAACTTGCGGACAAACCTTTATCTAAACCATCCTGAAGAAACTGTAAAAATTCTCGGTATTCAAAAAGAATGCCAAGAAAAAAGATGAGAAAGACACTAAGAATATAAGTCTTCCAGACTCTATAATATATCTCTCTAGATACAGATTTACGAGCCTGTCACATAATATCAATCACAGAGTCAGAGAAACCTCTTTGACCAAGAATCAAGCGTTCAAACTCCATACCTTAAAATTAAGGTAATGAGATCCTGATGGAAAAAAGAACCTTGAGACAGAAAGACTGGTCTTAACGGAAGAGTCCACAGCTGGCAAGAGGCCATCCGGACAAGATCCGCATACCAAAACCTGTGAGACCATGCTGGAGCTACCAGCAGGACAAACGAGCATTCCTTTAGAACATTGGAAAATACCCTTGGAAGAAGAACTAGAGGCGGAAAGATATAGGCAGGATGACACTTGTAAGGAAGAGATAATGCATCCACTGCCTCCGCCCGAGGATCCGGACAGATACCAGGGAAGTTTCTTGTTTAGATGAGAAGCCATCAGATCTATTTCTGGGAGTTCCCACATTTGAACAATCTGAGGAAATACCTCTGGGTGAAGAGACCATTCGCCCAGGTGCAACGTTTGGCGACTGAGATAATCCGCTTTCCAATTGTCCATACCTGGGATATGAACCGCAGATATTAGACAGGAGCTGGATTCCGCCCAAACCAAAATTCAAGATACTTCTTTCATAGCCAGAGGACTGTGAGTCCCTCCTTGATGATAGATGTATGCCACAGTTGTGACATTGTCTATCTGAAAACAAATGAACAACTCTCTCTTCAGAAGAGACCAAGACTGAAGAGCTCTGAAAATTGCACGGAGTTCCAAAATATTGATCGGAAGTCTCACCTCCTGAGATTCCCAAACCCCTTGTGCTGTCAGATACCCCCACACAGCTCCCCAACCTGTAAGACTTGCATCTGTTGAGATCATAGTCCAAGTCGGAAGAACAAAGAAGCCCCCTGAACTAAACGATGGTGATCTGTCCACCATGTCAGAGAGTGTCGTATAATCGGTTTAAAGATATTAATTGAGATATCTTTGAGTAATCCCAGCACCATTGGTTCAGCATACAGAGCTGAAGAGGTCGCATGTGAAAACGAGCAAAGGAGATCGCATCTGATGCGGCAGTCCTAAGACCTAAAATTTCCATGCATAATGCTACCAAAGGGAATGATTGTGACTGAAGGTTTTGACAAGCTGATATCAATGTTAAACTTCTCTTGTCTGACAAGGACAGAGTCATAGACACTGAATCTATCTAGAAACCTAAAAAAGGTTACCCTTGTCTGAGGAATCAATGAACTGAATGGTAAATTGATCCTCCAACCATGAACTTGAAGAAACAACACAAGTCGATTCGTATGAGATTCTTCGAAAATGAGAAGACTGAGCAAGTACCAAGATATCGTCCAAATAAGGAAATACCAAAACCCTGTTCTCTGATTACAGAAAGAAGGGCACCGAGAACCTTGAAAAAAATTCTTGGAACTGAGGCTAGGCCAAACGGTAGAGCCACAAAACTGGTAATGCTTGTCTAAAAAGAGAATCTCAGACACTAAAAGTGATCTGGATGAATCGGAATATGCAGATACACATCCTGTAAATCTATTGTAGACATATAATGCCCTTGCTAAACAAAAGGCAGGATAGTCCTACAGTGACCATCCTGAATGTTGGTATCCTTACATAACGATTCAATATTGATAGATCCGGAACTGGTCTGAAGGAATTGACCTTCTTTGGTACAATGAAGAGATAAAATAAAACCCCAGCCCCTGTTCCAGAACTGGAACTGGCATAATTACTCCAGCCAACTCTAGATCTGAAACACATTTCAGAAATGCTGAGCCTTTGCTGTGTTAACTGGGACACGGGAAAGAAAAAAATCTCTTAGCAGGAGGCCTTAACTTGAAGCCAAATCTGTACCTTTCTGAAACAATGTTCTGAAACCAGAGATTGAGAACGGAATTGATCCAAATTTCTTTGAAGAAAACGTAATCTGCCCCATACCAGCTGAGCTGGAATAAGGGCCGCACCTACATGGGTACTTAGGAGCTGGCTATAGGTTTCTATAAGGCTTGGATATATTCCAAACTGGAAATAGTTTTCAAACTGATACCGCTCCTAACAGTTGAGATAATAATTTATTACCCTGGAAAGAAAGGGAAAGCAAAGTTGACTTAGAAGACATATCAGCATTCCAAGTTAAATCCATAAAGCTTTTCTAGCTAAAATAGCTAGAGACATATACCTGACATCAATTCTAATGACATCAAAAGATGGTATCACCAATAAAATTATTAGCATGTTATAGAATAATAATAATGCTATAAAATTATGATCTGTGACTTGTTGCGCTAAAGCTTCTTAACCAAAAAGTTGAAGCTGCAGCAACATCCACTAAAAATATAGCAGGTCTAAGAAGATTACCTGAACATAAGTAAGCTTTTCTTAGAAAAGGATTCAATTTTCCTATCAAAAGGATCCTTAAATGAAGTACTATCTGCCGTAGGAATAGTAGTACATTTAGCAGGAGTAGAGACAACCCCATAACCTTAGGGATTTTGTCCCAAAAAACTCTAATCTGTCAGATGGCACAGGATATAATTGCTTAAACGTTTAGAAGGAGTAAAAGAATTACCCAAATTATTCCATTCCCTGGAAATTACTTCAGAAATAGCATCAGGGAGATTAAACACTTCTGGAATAACTACAGGAGATTTAAAAACCTTATTTAAACGTTTAGATTTAGTATCAAGAGGACCAGAATCCTCTATTTCTAATGCAATTAATACTTCTTAAAATAAAGAACGAATAAATTCCATCTTGAACAAATACAAAGATTTATCAGCATCAACCTCTGAGACAGAAACCTCTGAACCAGAAGAACCATTATCAGTATCAGAATGATGATGTTCATTTAAAAATTCATCTGAAAAAAGAGAAGTTTTAAAAGACTTTTATGTAAACTAGAAGGAGAAATAACAGACATAGCCTTCTTAATGGATTTAAAAAATAAAATCTCTTATGTTATCAGGAACACTCTGAAAATTAGATGTTGACGGAACAGCAACAGGTAATGTAACAGTACTAAAGGAAATTTTATCTGCATTAATAAGTTTGTCATGACATGCAATACAAACAACAGCTGGAGAAACAGATACCAAAAATTTATAGCAGATACACTTAGCTTGGTAGCTCCAGCACCGGGCAGTAATTTTCCTGAAGTATCTTCTGACTCAGTTGCAACGTGGAACATCTTGCAATATGTAAAAGAAAAAACAACATATAAAGCAAAATTGATCAAATTCCTTAAATGACAGTTTCAGGAATGGGTAAAAAATGCCAGTGAACAAGCTTCTAGCAACCAGAAGCAATAAATAATGAGACTTAAATAATGTGGAGACAAAAGCGACGCCCATATTTTTTTAGCGCCAAATAAGACGCCCACATTATTTGGCGCCTAAATGCTTTTGGCGCCAAAAATGACGCCACATCCGGAACGCCGACATTTTTGGAGCAAAAGAACGTCAAAAAAATGACGCAACTTCCGGCGACACGTATGACGCCGGAAACAGAAAAGATTTTTTGCGCCAAAAAAGTCCGCGCCAAGAATGACGCAATAAAATGAAGCATTTTCAGCCCCCGCGAGCCTAACAGCCCACAGGGAAAAAGTCAAATTTTTTAAGGTAAGAAAAAATGATTGGTTCAAAATGCATTAACCCAAATATGAAACTGACTGTCTGAAAATAAGGAATGTTGAACATCCTGAGTCAAGGCAAATAAATGTTTGAATACATATATTTAGAACTTTATAAAAAAAAGTGCCCAACCATAGCTTAGAGTGTCACAGAAAATAAGACTTACTTACCCCAGGACACTCATCTACATGTTTGTAGAAAGCCAAACCAGTACTGAAACGAAAATCAGCAGAGGTAATGGTATATATATATATAAGAGTATATCGTCGATCTGAAAAGGGAGGTAAGAGATGAATCTCCACGACCGATAACAGAGAACCTATGAAATAGACCCCGTAGAAGGAGATCATTGAATTCAAATAGGCAATACTCTCCTCACATCCCTCTGACATTCACTGCACGCTGAGAGGAAAACCGGGCCCCAACTTGCTGCGGAGCGCATATCAACGTAGAATCTAGCACAAACTTACTTCACCACCTCCATAGGAGGCAAAGTTTGTAAAACTGAATTGTGGGTGTGGTGAGGGGTGTATTTATAGGCATTTTAAGGTTTGGGAAACTTTGCCCCTCCTGGTAGGAATGTATATCCCATACGTCACTAGCTCATGGACTCTTGCTAATTACATGAAAGAAATCCAGATTTGAAAAGAATAATTAACATAGTAAATAGGAGGACTAGACTCCTAAAAGCTATAAACAGAAAAATTTCCTTAACAAGAAACAAAAATTGTTCATATGAAAAATAAGGAGAATTTTTAACAAACTGTCTGATACAGGATCCTTTGAGCCAAAGAAACCTTCATCAGTAGAATAAACTTAAAGGGACAGTATACTGTAAAATAGTTTTTCCCTTAATGTGTTTACAATTGCTTTTTTTACCAACTGCAGAGTAAAAAAATGTATGAAAATAAGCTTTTTAAGGTTTGTGTATTTTAAAGCTCTGATTTTGTGTTTTGAAGCCACAACCTAATAAAATGGGTTGAGCTTGTAGGTATAATCAGATCTCATTGCTTTATCACATTGTGTACATATACCCGCTTCTTTATCTTATATCTGTCTATAAAACAATCACCAATACTTGGAGAGAACAATGGAAAATCAACATTTTATTACCTTATCTCTGCTATATCCCACTGGGAGTTTAATTTCTTCTGATGGCTGTGTTTACAAAGCTTATCTATAGCTTGGACCTGTGGCAACAAACTTTCAGAATAGGTGGGGATACCACAGGCTAAATCAACTATTTCAAATGCCAATATAAGGGTAAAGAAGCTACTTGTAAACAATTTAATACACTCCAGCAGGTAAAGTGGATCATTGGGAACAAATTAAAGGGGAGAAAAATTTTGAGTAAACTGTCCCTTTAAGTATGCTGTCGGTCAGAACAAAATTAATTGGAACTTAATCATTTTGAAAAGACTTGGTAAGTTTACTTAAAGGCATAATAGCAGTCATAACATTTATGATATAAGCAACAACATGTGATGTTTGCAGATGAAATAAAGTACATGAACGGAAAAAAAACAGTAAATGTTATTGTACATGTAGAAACATTGCTATCATAAAACATAATAAATAAATGCCACATAATTGAACTGAAGAAATAACAGCTTAAAAAAATGAAAACACACTTAGCTTTGAAAAATTGTGTTCCAGGGCATTATAGTTTCTACAGTAACATCAGAGTCAGGATCAGAATGAGACATCTCGCAAAATGTGACAGGAAAAGAAAAATAACATTAGGCAAAATATTTCCACAATGTAACGGTTTCAGTAGAGAAAAACAAAAGCAGGCATAATAGCTTTCAATATTCATGAAAACAGCGAGCAATAGAGAAAGAGGGGTAAAATAACTAAATAATGTGGCGCCAAGAATGACACATTATGCTAAAGAAGTTAAAAAATTTTGGCGCAAAACTAATACCAGGAAATGACACAATTCACGTCATAAACACAATTTCGCGCCAAAACAACTAGTGTCAACAAAGATGCAGGAAATAATGAAATCTGTGCCAAAGATGCAACTTTGCGCAAAAAAATTTTGCGCCAAGAATGACGCAATAAAAAACAGCATTTTGCGCCCTCGCGAGCCTAGATTTGCCCGTGAAAAAATGAAAGTCAAATTAGAAAAAGACTGAACCCCAGGTAACAAAAAGTTTAAATAAACTTCCCAACAGGATTCCTATATTGAAACTGTTTAGAATGCAAAAGGGAAATACACACAGACCAGACTCATGGCAAATATAAGTAAAATACATATATTTAAAACTTTATATTAATACATAAAGCGCCAAAACATAGCTAAGAGTGTCTTACTTACTGAAAGACACCATCCACATATAGCAGATAGCCAAACCAGTACTGAAAACTATTAGCAGAGGTAATGGTATATAAAAAAAAGTATATCGTCGATCTGAAAATAGAGGTAGGAGATGAATCCCTACGACCGATAACAGAGAACCCTTGAAAAGATTTTCCAGCGAGGGAAACCATAAAATCAATAGGCGATACTCTCTTCACATCACTCTGACAAACACTGGAATTGGGCTTCAGAATGCTTAGAAGCGCTTATGATAGAAGAAATCATAAAAATCAAGCACAAAGTTACTTCACCACCTCCATAGGAGGCAAAGTTTGTAAAACTGAATTGTGGGTGTGGTGAGGGGTGTATTTATAGGCATTTGGAGGTTTGGGAAACTTAGCCCCCTCCTGGTAGGAATGTATATCCCTATACGTCACTAGCTCATGGACTCTTGCCAATTACATGAAAGAAACATATTTGTGCTTCAAAGAATATGATGATTTTCCTTTAATCCTAATTAAATACAAAATACTAAGCATTCTTGAGATCAGATGCAATGGAAAAAAGTGCAAATGCTCATCAACCAACCCAGGCGTAGTACAATTAAAATCAGTTGGAGAACACACATCTGGTTTGGGTTTAAAAAAATGAATACAGAATGCACTGATTGAATACATGTAATTATTTATAGCAACAAAACATGTGTCATAGCTAAAATAATACATTTAAGCAAAAACAGACTTTTAGATTGAGCAGATTATTCACTGAACATAGAAGTGATTATACAAGAAAATTTCACTTTTAAAAGGTGACAAATTAGAATGAGAATTGTATCCTTAGTGACTTTAAAAGGGTAAGAGTCTGAATTAAACTTGCAAGAATCAGATACAGCATGTCATTTTAATACACTTTTAAACAACAAGAGAATCAAGCATATTTTATAATAACAGTATAATTGAAAGTTGTTTAAAATTGTATGATCTATCTGAATTAAACATTTTAGATGTCTTGCCCCTTTAAAAAGATTAAAAAGAATTTGTAATTATGGATAGCAAAATCTAAATGACAGGAACTAGTAAATCCATTTATAAATACAATATAAAACAGATCATTACTAAAATGAAGTTGGGGTGAAAAAAAAAAGGTTAACTGAATTAGTTTGTTTGGATACATTAACGGGACATAAATGTGCAAAAATAAATTACATGCTCTCTCTAATCATATAGGCAGCATACTATGACTGTCCAAAAAGTGTAATTGGAGGGTACAGATATAACAGTAAACTGAACTGGAATGACAAAAACATTCATGAACAGTAATAAAAGATATCTAGACTTTAAACAAGCATAAATGTCAAAATTAAACTTTATTTCATGATTTAGAAATGCAATATATATTGTTTATCACATTTCACAGTTTTATCACATATACTTGGATAAGTTGATTGTTTAGTTCTTGGACTCAGAGAAGCCTCTGTCTGTAAAAGGGTTAAAACAAAATTATAAAATGATGACTGCTCATTTTGGAGTGGGCATGCTCTTATGTGCACACTATCAGAGGCACCAGCTTCTACTAAGCATGTGCAAGAAGTTCACAGCTTCTATGAGTCTCTGATTGGCAGCTGGCTGTCACATGATACAGGAAAAATGAAAGGAAACTTTAAAATCCTTCAGGAAAAACAAACACTGTTTATCTAAAAATCAAACTCTGTTTTTGTATTATCCTTTTATTAGGAATTTATTGTTTATGCAATTCTACTGTATTTAAAGGGAATGTTTCATGAACATTTCTGCAATCATTTCAAAGTGATTTAAGCACACTAAATACATACATTAACTTGCAGCAACGGCTTAGGTTTTTACCTGGATTTTGGCTATAAAAGGGTCCTCCATTTATCTGGTTTTGAAGGCTCGGCTGTGAGGTCATTGATGGAGGACGACGATATGGCAGAGAGCCACCTATTGCTGGTGGATTGTGACGAGACACTGGTCTATTCATACTGTAAAACTGAGCTGGGTGACCTGAACAAAGGAAAATTAGATTACAACATGAACAACTAGAAGTATACATAAATGCAGCACAATTATTAATCACATACATTCCTTAATATGTAAGGGTACTAAAACCTTTCAAATATATATATATTTCATAAACCTATTATACTCAAATGCACACATAAAATGTTTTATGCCACTTACTGATCATTTATCCTCTATAGGACCCATATCATTACTGAAATTTGCATCACCAAATATAATTTAAAGTGATGGTAAATTCAAGCGTTTGGGAAACGCTAGGATTTACCATTGGAATAAATAAAGGGGACTTTCAGTCTTCATGCTCAAACTTCCTTTATTTGTTTAAAGCATTTGCCGCACTGAGCACCTCAGGCAGCCCAAGGCAGAACGCTATTTTGCGGAGAGGTGATGTTTCCACCTCTTAGCCAATAGCCATGCGGGCTATCCGGCTGGGCGGCAGCTGGCTAAAAGGTGGAAACGTCTTCTCACAGCAAAATATTGTTCTGTCGTGGGCTGCTTGAGAAGCTCAGTGCAGCGAACGCTTCAAACAAAGGACCTTTCAGCATTAAGTATTTTATACTTCGTGACTGAATGTCCCCTTTATTTATTCCAATGGTAAATCCTAAGAGGCTATGCCTAACCATGCAATAAGGAAACACTTGAATGTCTTAAGGAAACTCTACTCAAAGATTTACTGTACAGCATAGAAAAGCAATTTAATGATGCTTAAAGGATTTTTGCCTGAAAAATGTTACAATAACTTTGTTTAAATTGAAATCATAACAAAGCAGTATCAGTTGTGTACTTCCTAATAATGTTCCACAGTTGATAAGGTCAACTGCCATACCTCTATTGTTAAAGTGCCTCTACAAACCTAAGTAGAAAGTGTAGGTTTAAGGCTGTGACACACTGAACTTTAGAAGTGATGCAACGCAGAATTTTGTTTAAAATTGTATTCTCTGTCTGAATCATGAATGAAAAATGTTGGGTTTAATGTCCCTTTAACTGCTTAAATAGCACTTAGTGTGGTGAGCTAAAGAAATGTGGTTAAAAAATTTTTTATGTAAGAACTTACCTGATAAATTCATTTCTTTCATATTGGCAAGAGTCCATGAGCTAGTGACATATGGGATATACAATCCTACCAGGAGGGGCAAAGTTTCCCAAACCTCAAAATGCCTATAAATACACCCCTCACCACACCCACAATTCAGTTTAACGAATAGCCAAGCAGTGGGGTGATAAAGAAAGGAGTAGAAAGCATCAACAAAGGAAATTCGGAAATAATTGTGCTTTATACAAAAAATCATAACCACCATAAAAAGGGTGGGCCTCATGGACTCTTGCCAATATGAAAGAAATGAATTTATCAGGAAAGTTCTTACATAAATGATGTTTTCTTTCATGTAATTGGCAAGAGTCCATGAGCTAGTGACATATGGGATATCAATACCCAAGGTGTGGATCTTCCACTCAAGAGTCACTAGAGAGGGAGGGAATAAAAATAAAAACAGCCATATTCCGCTGAAAAAATTAATCCACAACCCAAAAAATTAAGTTTATTTTCATTTTGAAAGAAAAAAACTTAAACCAAAAGCAGAAGAATCAAACTGAAACGGCTGCCTGAAGAACTTTTCTACCAAAAACTGCTTCCGAAGAAGCAAATACATCAAAACGGTAGCATTTAGTAAAAGTATGCAAAGAGGACCAAGTTGCCGCTTTGCAAATCTGATCAACTGAAGCTTCATTCTTAAAAGCCCACGAAGTGGAGACTGATCTAGTAGAATGAGCTGTAATTCTCTGAGGCGGGGCCTGACCCGACTCCAAATAAGCTTGATGAATCAGAAGTTTCAACCAAGAAGCCAAGGAAATGGCAGAAGCCTTCTGACCTTCCCTAGGACCAGAAAATAAAACAAATAGACTGGAAGTCTTCCTGAAATTTTTAGTAGCTTCCACATAATATTTCAAAGCTCTTACCACATCCAAAGAATGTAAGGATCTCTCCAAAGAATTCTTAGGATTAGGACATAAGGAAGGAACAACAATTTCTCTACTAATGTTGTTAGAATTCACAACTTTAGTTAAAAATTGAAAAGAAGTCCGCAAAACTGCCTTATCCTGATGAAAAATCAGAAAAGGAGACTCACAAGAAAGAGCAGATAACTCAGAAACTCTTCTAGCAGAAGAGATGGCCAAAAGAAATAACACTTTCCAAGAAAGTAGTTTAATGTCCAAAGAATGCATAGGTTCAAATGGAGGAGCCTGTAAAGCCTTCAGAACCAAATTAAGACTCCAAGGAGGAGAAATTGACTTAATGACAGGCTTAATACGAATTAGAGCCTGTACAAAACAGTGTATATCAGGAAGTATAGCAATCTTTCTGTGAAATAAAACAGAAAGAGCAGAGATTTGTCCTTTCAAGGAACTTGCAGACAAACCCTTATCCAAACCATCCTAAAGAAACTGTAAAATTCTAGGAATTCTAAAAGAATGCCAGGAGAATTTATGAAAAGAACACCATGAAATGTAAGTCTTCCAAACTCTATAATAAATCTTTCTAAAAACAGATTTACGAGCTTGTAACATAGTATTAATCACTGAGTCAGAGAAACCTCTATGACTTAGAACTAAGCATTCAATTTCCATACCTTCAAATTTAATGATTTGAGATCCTGATGGAAAAACGGACCTTGAGATAGTAGGTCCGGCCGTAACGGAAGTGGCCAAGGCGGGCAACTGGACATCCGAACCAGATCCACATACCAAAACCTGTGTGGCCATGCTGGAGCCACCAGCAACACAAAAGACTGTTCCATGATGATTTTGGAGATCACTCTTGGAAGGAGAACTAGAGGCGGGAAGATGTAAGCAGGATGACAACACCAAGGAAGTGTCAACACATCCACTGCTTCCGCCTGAACATCCCTGGACCTGGATAGATATCTGGGAAGTTTCTTGTTTAGATGACAGGCCATGAGATCTATCTCTGGAAGACCCCACATCTGAACAATCTGAGAAAACACATCTGGATGGAGAGACCACTCCCCTGGATGTAAAGTCTGGCGGCTGAGATAATCCGCCTCCCAATAGTCTACACCTGGGATATGCACCGCAGAGATTAGACAGGAGCTGGATTCCGCCCAAGCAAGTATCCGAGATACTTCTTTCATAGCTTGGGGACTGTGAGTCCCACCCTGATGATTGACATAAGCCACAGTTGTGATATTGTCTGTCTGAAAACAAATGAACGGTTATCTCTTTAGCAGAGGCCAGAACTGAAGAGCCACGGAGTTCTAAAATATTTTTTGGTAATCTCGCCTCTTGATATTTCCAAACCCCTTGTGCTATCAGAGATCCCCAAACAGCTCCCCAACCTGAAAGACTTGCATCTGTTGAGATCACAGTCCAGGATGGCCGAACAAAAGAAGCCCCTTGAACGATGGTGATCTATCCACCATGTTAGAGAGTGTCGTACATTGGGATTCAAGGATATTAATTGTGATATCTTTGTATAATCCCTGCACCATTGATTCAGCATACAAAGCTGTAGAGGTCTCATGTGAAAATGAGCAAAGGGGATCGCGTCCGATGCTGCAGCCATGAGACCTAAAACTTCCATGCACATAGCCACTGAAGGGAATGACTGAGACTGAAGGTGCCGGCATGCTGCGACCAATCTTAAACGTCTCTTGTCTGTTAGAGACAGAGTCATGGACACTGAATCTATCTGGAAACCTAAAAAGGTGACCCTTGTCTGAGGAATCAAGAAACTTTTTGGTAAATTGATCCTCCAACCATGTTTCCGAAGAAACAACACTAGTTGATTCGTGTGAGATTCTGCAGTACGTAAAGACTGAGCTAGTACCAAGATATCGTCCAAATAAGGAAACACCGCAATACCCTGTTCTCTGATTAGATAGTAGGGCACCCAGAACCTTTGAAAAGATTCTTGGAGCTGTTGCTAGGCCAAATGGAAGAGCAACAAATTGGTAATGCTTGTCTGGAAAAGAGAATCTCAGAAACTGATAGTGTTCTGGATGAATCGGAATATGAAGGTATGCATCCTGCAAGTCTCAAACTTTTTAGATCCAGAACTGGTCTGAATAAATTTTCTCTCTTTGGTACAATGAATAGGTTTGAATAAAACCCCAGACCTTGTTCCTGAGGAGGAACTGGCATGATTACCCCTGAAGACTCCAGGTCTGAAACACACTTCAGAAAAGCCTGAGCTTTTACTGGATTTACAGGGATGCGTGAGAGAAAAAAATCTTCTCATAGGAGGTCTTACTCTGAATCCTATTCGATACCCTTGAGAGACAATGCTCTGAATCCAATGATTTTGGACAGATTTTTTCCAAAAATCCTTGAAAAACCTTAATCTGCCCCCTACCAGCTGAGCTGGAATGAGGGCTGCACCTTCATGCGGACTTAGGGGCTGACTTTGGTTTCCTAAATGGCTTGGATTTATTCCAATTTGAGGAAGGCTTCCAATTGGAAGCAGATTCCTTGGGGGGAGGATTGAGTTTTTGTTCCTTATTCTGACGAAAGGAACGAAAACGGTTAGAAGCCTTAGATTTACCCTTAGGTTTTTTTTATCCTGAGGCAAAAAATCTCCTTTTCCCCCAGTGATAGTTGAAATAATAGAATCCAACTGAGAACCAAATAAATTATTACCTTGGAAAGAAAGAGATAGTAATCTAGATTTAGATGTCATATCAGCATTCCAAGACTTAAGCCACAAAGCTCTTCTAGCTAATACAGCTAAAGACATGGATCTAACATCAATTTTGATAATATCAAAAATGGCATCACAAATAAAATGATTAGTATATTGCAGTAAGCGAACAACACTAGATATGTCAGAATCCAATTCATGTTGCGCAAAATTTTCCAACTAGAAAGTTGATGCAGCCGCAACATCAGCCAAAGAAATAGCAGGTCTAAGAAGATGACCTGAATATAAATAGGCCTTCCTTAGATAAGATTCAAGCTTCCTATCTAAAGGATCCTTAAAGGAAGTGCTATCTTCCATAGGAATAGTGGCACGTTTATCAAGAGTAGAAATAGCCCCATCAACTTTGGGGATTTTTTCCCAAAACTCTATAGATTTTGCTGGTAAAGGATACAATTTTTTAAACCTTGAAGAAGGAATAAAAGTAGTACCTGGCTTATTCCATTCCCTAGAAATCATATCAGAAATAGCCTCAGGAATAGGAAAAACCCCTGGAGAAACCACAGGAGGTTTAAAAACAGCATTTAAACGTTTATTAGACTGAACGTCAATAGGACTGGTTACCTCAATATCCAAAGTAATTAACACTTCTTTTAATAAAGAACGCATATACTCTATTTTAAATAAATAAGTAGATTTGTCAGTGTCAATGTCTGAGGAAGGATCTTCTAAATCAGATAGATCCTCATCAGAAGAGGATAAATTATTATGTTGTTGGTCATTTGAAATTTCATCAGCTAAATGAGAAGTTTTAAAAAACCTTTTACGTTTATTAGAAGGTGGAAATGCAGACAAAGCCTTAATAATAGAATCAGAAACAAATTCCTTAAAATTTACAGGTATATCATGCACATTAGAAGTTGAAGGAACTGCAACTGGCAATGTACTATTACTGATGAAAACACTATCTGCATGTAAAAGTTTATCATGACAACTATTACAAATGACATTCGGTGGAATAATTTCTACAATTTTACAACAAATGCACTTAGCTTTGGTAGAACCAATGTCAGGCAGCAATGTTCCAGCAGAAACTTCTGAGGCAGGATCAGATTGGGACATCTTGCACAATGTAAGAGAAAAAACAACATATAAAGCAAAATTATCTATTTCCTTATATGACAGTTTCAGGAATGGGAAAAAATGCAATAGCATAGGCCTCTGATAGCAAAAAGCAAGAGGCAAACATACAAAGGGTATTGAAATAATGAAAAAATTTGGCACCAAGTATAACGCACAACGTAACGTAAACTACTCTTTTTTGGCGCCAAAAAATAACCGGAAATGACACACTTGCGTCACTAATGACGCCGCCGTGTGAAAGGTCTCGGCATCACGTATGATGCGGGAAATGACTAAGTTGCGTCAAACATATTTTATCGCGCCAAAAATTTCTTGCGCCAAGAATGACGCAATAAAGTTTAGCATTTGACGCACCCGCGGGCCTAATACCCGCAATTGTAAGAAGTAGTCAATTGAAAAAAGACTAAACCCCAGGTAAGAAATAAATTTCTTAAAAATGTTTACATTCCCCAAATATGAAACTGACAGTCTGCAGAAGGAAATACATGAACCTGACTCATGGCTAATATAAGTACAATACATATAATTTAGAACTTTATATAAATGCATAAAGTGCCAAACCATAGCTGAGAGTGTCTTAAGTAATGAAAACATACTTACCAAAAGACACCCATCCACATATAGCAGATAGCCAAACCAGTACTAAAATAGCTATTAGTAGAGGTAATGGTAAATTGAGAGTATATCGTCAATCTGAAAAGGGAGGTAGGAGATGAATCTCTACGACCGATAACAGAGAACCTATGAAATAGACCCCCATTAGGGAAATCATTGAATTCAATAAGTGATACTCCCTTCACGTCCCTCTGACATTCGCTGTACTCTGAGAGGAATCGGGCTTCAACAATGCTGAGAAGTGCATATCAACGTAGAAATCTTAGCACAAACTTACTTCACCACCTCCATAGGAGGCAAAGTTTGTAAAACTGATTGTGGTAAGGGGTGTATTTATAGGCATTTTGAGGTTTGGGAAACTTTGCCCCTCCTGGTAGGATTGTATATCCCATATGTCACTAGCTCATGGACTCTTGCCAATTACATGAAAGAAATCTTCTTTTACACGGAGATGTTTAGGTGATATTTTCTAGTCAGCTTTTTTTACATATGTGCTGCATCAGAATTTGAGTAGCATGTCCCTTTAAGTCTTGAGTATGAGTGTCATGAATATTGATAATAGTGGCTATAACAATATAAAATTTGATCGATGAGAGTAATGCATTATCGATCAGCACTTTTTGTAATGCAGAAACATGCATATTAAGCAACAAAAATACCATTCCCCAGAATGGAGGCACTTTTATTCTCTGAAATTCAGCTTTGGTGTTGATATGTATATTGACTTTGAGGGGCGTTAGAAACCTCTTGCTTTTGTGTAAAACAAACTGTGCTTGGGCCACGCTCCCTAGAAAGGCCAAAAAGCTAATTCTGTAACCTGCAAAAGCTGCAGATTGCCTAATCCAACAGCATTTCGAGGAAAACCTGTGTTATATTATTTGCTTTTGGGCCTCTCTAAGTAGTGTGGGACAAGCCTTTTTTAAATAAATAAAAAAAACTAAATGTTTTTAATTACCCTTTAAATAAGCCCCTTTCAGAAAATAAGAGATAGAATATTATAAATTACTACTATAACAATAGCAGTCCCATATCCTCTCCCAACGCTGAGAGTAACACAGAAACAAAGAGGCCCCCAAGGTACAAAATATGCCCTTTTAGAATAAAAACAAGTGAAAATAATCCATAAATGTTTTAGCTACAATTAGAGTCTTTCCCTTTCAAATTAGTGCACATCCTGTCTTCAGCTATCTCACAGTAAACTGGGTGCACGCACAGTGTCAGGAGCAGCACTCTCCGAATAAACTGGGTGCACATCCTGTGTCCAAGGCAGAATAAACTGCATACATATACTGTTTCCCCAGACGTGGATAGATTTTTATAAAATACTACTCCAACAATAGTAGTGCCATTTCCTCTCCCAGCTTTGCAAGTAATAATACAGAACCAAAGAGGCACTCAAGGTACAAAATATGGCCTTTTATAATTAGCAAATGTGAAAATAATTCAAACCATATACATAATGTTTTAGCCTTTCCCTTTCAAATAGGAGCACATCATATCTCTGGGCGGCATAAACTAGGCGCATACACCGTGTCCTGGGCGGCATAAACTAGGCGCATACACCGTGTCCTGGGCAGCATAAACTAGGCGCATACACTGTGTCCTGGGCAGCATAAACTAGGCGCATACACCGTGTCCTGGGCAGCATAAACTAGGTGCATACACCGGGTCCTGAGCAGCACAAACTAGGTGCATACACCGGGTCCTGAGCAGCACAAACTAGGTGCATACACCGGGTCCTGAGCAGCATAAACTAGGTGCAGACACCGGGTCCTGAGCAGCACAAACTAGGTGCATACACCGTGTCCTAAGCAGCAAAAACTAGGTGCATACACCGTGTCCTGAGCAGCATAAACTAGGTGCATACACCGTGTCCTGAGCAGAATAAACTAGGTGTATACACCGTTTCCTGAGCGGCACTCTCAGAATGAACCAGGCACATATTTGCGTCCTGAGTAGCTCTCTCAGAATAAACTGGATGCACATCTGGGGTTCTGAACAGAATAATATTGGTTCACATCCCAAGTCCAAATCAGCAATTATTGGAATAAAATGGGCGCACATCAACTTAAAAACAACTTACCCCTCACCGGCAACAGAGGATGTAATATCCAGTAAAAAGCCAGAAATAGCTACAATATTGAAGAAATTAGCTGGAGGATAAAGTATTTAGTTGCATCTTCTGACACTTGCAAGTGTGCTCAAGCTAAAAAAGTAGCCTCCCTGAAGAATGCATACAAAACCAGGAAATGGACTGGGTGCACATGCTTCACAGGCAACTAACAAGCAGACTAATAAAAATGCAACCAACCTCTAAACCTGGGCAATCTATTCTATTTCTAAACTAATATGTTTAATAGAATATGCTCACTAGATTTAACAAAAATACATATTTTATCTGGGTCATGATGTTCTTTACTATGGTAGAACAACGCCTTATTAATAGTAAACAGAGGACAACTCACAGGTGAAGTAAGAATTTAACTGAAAAATTCCCCTTTTGAAGTACTATATGCAATATATAGCCATATACACTCAGCCCCAGAAATAGGTTTCGGACTGTATAGTATATAATCTGCCACTGGATTGTACATTTGGGTGGAACAAAACTGATGCACTATTTAAATGGTCTTTTTGTAAAAGGCATAAGTAAGCTAAAAGAGGCTGGACTAGGTGAACACTAGCTTATAGGACAAGCTACTATGTTTACACCCAGTTGGGCTACTTTATCTTCTTGTTTTATATGCAAAAGACCCTTAAGGATTTCACCAAATGTGTAGTATATTTCATAGATGAAAAGTTCACAAAAAGGGAAGTGTTCAGATATTCAACCCCTAGGTTATCCCAAAGTATATACTGGAAACCTTAATGGGGGTTTATATGTGTGTCCCAGTCGTCCGTGTGGAAGGGACACAGTCAGAACATAATAATCCACCAGCTTCACTCTCCTACAGTTCCTAAGGTGTCAGCAATACTCCTCTTCAGCCTAGGTGTCAGAGGTACGGTAAACAACACAAAGTCACTATGGTAGCAAATGCCGTAGTCTCTTACCCTCCACTGGTCTGGTGGGGCACGCTGCTGAACTTCCTCACGGACTGCCGATGAAACCCTTCCGGGGGGTGGGGGGGTGGAGGTGCAGTATGCGTGTCCTTCTTGGCGTGCAAAGAGGTCGGTCTAGGTAAGTTCGCACTTCCTGGTCGCTAGGCACAGTGATTGGAGTTAGACACGGAGGGGCGGAGAGTGAGCCAGTAGTACCAGGTGGGTACAGCCAACGAGTAGCAAATCCAAAAAGCGGAGTATCCAACCGCTGATAAACAAAGCAATGTGAGAACAAAGAGATGCGCTAACTCTGAGTGATAATATGCTGGAAATGTTTATTAGGAAGTCCAAAACTCGTACAACGTAATGAGGTCACAGTCAGGAATGCCTGACGCGCTTCGCGCATGCGTAGATGCGCTTCTTCGGAGGCTGAAGCGCATCTACGCATGCGCGAAACGCGTCAGGCGTTCCTGACTGTGACCCCATTACTTTGTACGAGTTTTGGACTTCCTAATAAACATTTCCAGCATATTATCACTCAGAGTTAGCGCATCTCTTTGTTCTCACATTGCTTTATTTCAAAGATGAAACAAATTTGTTTCTATTCAATAAATACAAAGGGACATGTAATATCAGCTTTTTCATTTCTTAATTATTCAAAAATACATGTTTTATAAAAAATTTTACAATGTACGAACTCAATTGAGAATGGTATGAAGAGTCATTAGCAATTATGCAACAAAATCTGTTTTGAAAATATGTAATGTCATTGATGTTTTTGATAATGTCTTATGAGATAACACTGAAGACATTGACAATGTAATTAAAGGATCATTAAACTCAGCATTTCAACACATGGAATGTTTAAATATTGAAAGTGGAATACTATTGCAATATACAGTTCTTTATTTTGCTTCCTTTTGCTGTAAAATACATCTGAAAATTGTACTTGTTCCACTTTCTCCCAGGGAACTTTGGGTTAATAGAGCAAATTTCTCTAAGAGATTTTGTTTAACCCCCTCCTACCTCACATTCTCTGGGCTAAAGTTACCATCCCTCCAGGTGGACAGGTTCTCTAGTAGTGAACCTGTCCGCCTGCAATTGCCACTTGAGATGTTTCATCACAAGAAGAGATGCATTATTGCATAATAACATTCTTGTGCAACGCCGCCCCCTGCTCCGGCACAACCAATTGCACTGGAGCAGGGAATGTCAATCATATCAAAAGTGCTGGGGTGATTGATCTTGCCACTTCTGAGGTAGTGGAGAGGAAAAAAAAAAAGAGTTTTGCTATTGCAAACCTGCTGTACATGCTGGAAAAGTTGCAAATGCAGCTTGATAAATGTACGCCTCTATACTCACTTGCTTTTTTAAGGTGGATGATCAGTTTTGCATCAACAATCATGATAGAAAAGACATGCATGATAAAAAATAATTAAATCCCTTTTCTAAAGAACATTAAAACCCAAACTCTTAGAACCACTTGGTTTTGGGTAGCCACAATACATCACTTCTGTAATCATGTTAGGGGTATTTGAACCATAAAAGGGAAAAAAAATAAGAAACCACTTCAATTGTTTCTTGAATCAACATCTCTACATGTATGGCAGTCATTCCAGTGTCTGTTGAATTCCAACACAGGTACACCTCATTCTACTTATGAGGTACCGATTAGGTGATCACCTAAAACCAAACCTTTTTTAATGAGGAAAAGTATAGAAAACACTGCTGTGCTTATTACTATTTCAATAGGACCAGCTGTATGACAAAAACAGTGCTAGTAGTACATCAAAAATAGCTGAAATAAAAAAAAATATTGATCATGCCAAAAGAGTTGAAAAGAAGAAGTTTTGGATGAGGAAAAGAAGGGTTCAATCCTGGCTTTACTGACACAGGGATACAGTGAGCATCATGTTGCTTCCATCCTTAAAATTTCAAAGATGGTGGTTCATAACAACAAGATCAAGCAGCGGACAAAGGGGATTACAAAGCTACAGAGGGTGAAAAAGACTCCACTGCCTGGGATAACCGAAAACTCATTTGAATGTCACACAACATTCATAATCGGACATCAAGTGACCTACAAAAGAATAGCAAATGGCAACTGAGTTAACATGCAAGGCGAGGATGGTAGAAACAGAATCCTTAGGGACAGGGTTGAAGTTGTGCAAAGCTAGAAAAAAGCCCTTCATCAATGAAAAGCAAAAAAGAGCCAGGCTGACGTTTGCTAAAGACCATAAGGATTAGACTGTTGAGGACTGGAGTAAAGTCATCTTCTCTGATGAGTCCTACTTTCAGCTTTGCCCAACACCTGGACATCTAATGGTTAGACAGAGCCCTGGAGAGGCCTAACAGCGACAGTGTCTTGAACCCACTGTAAAAGTTGGTGGCGGATTGGTGATGATCTGGGGGAGCTTCAGCAAGGCTGGAATAGGGCAGATTTATCTTTGTGTAGGATGCATGAATTACGCCATGTACAGGTTTATCCTGGAAGAAAACTTGCTTCCTTCTTTTCTGACAATGTTCTCCAACTCTGAGGATTATTTTTTTCCAGCATGACAATGCTCCATGCCACACAACCAGGTCAATCAAGGTGTTGGAGGACTACCAGATCAAGACCCTGGTCAGCCAATCTCCAGACCTGAACCCCATTGAAAACCTCTGAAATGTGATCAAGAGGAAGATGCATGGTCACAAGCCATCAAACAAAGCTGAGCTGAGCTGCTTGAATTTGTGTGCCAGGAGTGGCATAAAGTCATCCAACAGCAATGTGGAAGATTGTTGGAGAACATGCAAAGATGTATGAAAACTGTGATCGAAAATAAGGGTTATTCCACCAAATAATGATTTCTGAACTCTTGCTAAGTTAAAACATTAGTATTGTGTTTAAAAGTGAATCTATCTATATCTATTATTTATATCTCTCTCTAACTATCTGGACAGGGTACACAGTGAATCCCACAGCCCTGAATACTTACTGACAGCTGCACAGTTTCCAGCAACCCAGGCGGTTAACCCCTGAGCACTCTCCATTAATCGCACAGTAATATTTAAAAGTAAAAATGGGAGAGTCAGTTGCATTTGGTGCCAAACCGTTAAAGCCCAGGACCACATCAAGCCCTCCCCCGCCTGGGACCCTAACCAAGCAGTCACAAAACGCATACTTTCAAACAAACTGGGAACCACCCAGAGTGACAAGTACACAAACACAGAAATGGACCGCACTCTCAGACCAGACAGGGTACACGTCCTAGGTCCTTGACGTGGGCTTAAAATGGATATGAAACACAAATTTTCTTTAAATTGTAAGCAACTTTCTAATTCACTCCTATTATCAATTTTACTTTGCTCTCTTGGCATTTTAATTTTAAAAAGCAGGAATGTAAAGCTGGGTATCGCTTGCTGGCTACAAACACGTTAGGGGTGTTTTGCACTTGGAGTTTAATCTCCTTTTTATGTTTGTGTGTGTCTGAACTATAATCAAGTGGGAAAGTTATGGATGGTGATATCTAGATAATTTTAAACATAATATAGCTCCCGGATTGTAGGAGTTTAGCCCATAGTTGTTTGGTATGTATGGGGATTATGAATGAATGTTTTCACTAAAAACTCTATAGTTTAATCCTATCCCCTTAATACTGTATAATTATCTTCAGACACCCTGCGCATAAGAATATTAGTCACAGATAGGTACTATGTTAATATTTTTACAAACTAGTCATTTGTTGCAATCTTTGTTTAAGCAATTGAAAATTGCTAAATCTGATGGAGATTACTAATGTAGTAGGTAAATCGCTATAACTATTCCTTTTTCCCCCCAAGATTAAATTGTGATCAGCAGTGGTAGATGTGTATTCATTACTTGTTAATTAAAGGGATACTAAACCAATTTTTTTTTTATTTCATGACTTGAATAGAGCATGCAATTTTAAGCAACTTTCTAATTTACTCCTATTAACTTTTTTTTTTATTCTCTTGGTATCTTTATTTTAAAAGCAGGAATGAAAGCTTAGGAGCCGGCCCATTTTAGGTTTAATGTAGCAACCAATCAGCAAGCGCTATCCATGGTGCTAAACCAAAAATGGGCTGACTCCTAAGCTTTCAGTCCTGCTTTTTCAAATAAAGATACCAAGAGAACAAAGACAAATTGATAATAGGAGTAAATAAGAAAGTTGCATGCTCAATCTAAATCATAAAAGAAAAAAATTGTAACCATAGCTATACTTTATCATTTAACTCACTCCCTTTATATATATTTTTTTTCTTAGTACCTAATGGGTATGAGTGCAGGTTTTTCAGTTTTTCATTAAATAATAATTCATGAAGTGTACAATTAATAATTTCATATCGTGTACCATATTTTTTTTTTTATTTGCAGATAACTGATTCAATCAGGTAATTAGTTATAACAATTTGTTTATCTATTACATTAGCATTTTAAGACAAAGTATACATTTTCCTAAAAGTAAGTCATATTCTAAAAGACAACCCCACATCTCACTAACCGGAAACACACCAACATGGATTCATTCAAAACAGAGAAAGCCACGATATTTTAGAAAGAGATTTATCACACAAACACACAACATTAGAAAATCAGAATACACAATATAAATTCAAATGTGCAATATCTTAATCTAGTTAGTGAATAAGTATTCCATAAATAATTCAACCAGACAATCTTTGAATGCCCTTGTTAACGTTTACAATTCTTTAAAACTGCCTAGGTGATGCTGGGAGACTTCAATAGAACATATTTCCAAAATCAGTTGAATTCTTATTAGCTTAATTTGCTATTCTGTAGTCTAAAGCATCACTGCACTTTTAAATGTGTAAAGCCAGCCGATAGTGATTTTACTTGTTTTTCTTGTTTTGCTCAGATGGAAAATATTGCACTTCATGACTACATCCTATCATGGGATAGGGATCTGATCCTGGGGTAGTGGCAGGTCCATGTAGACCTCTCTAATCGAGAAGCCTTCAAGCTATGGAAATTGACTTGATGAAAAACATTGGAACTACAGTTAACTTCAAAGCTCATCTTAATTTGTTAGCTGGCAGTGAGGTTTTATTTAAAAAGAGCCACATCTGTATGAGTGACTCGCCAAATAGTAAGTGTTTCCCAAACAATAAGTACACCTGATGCGATTAAGCAGATAGCCAGCAAAGGTGGTAATTATTTATTCTTAAATTTGGAGTAAAAATTTTTTTTTTCGGATCTACAGCTTCATGTATACTTAAGAAACAGATGGTGCTGTACATAAATATAATGAACAATACGGTTTTGGTTACTACAGATTTACATTACTAGCCAGTCAGATCATGCAAAACAGCACCAACTCTATTTTCAATTTCAAAATGATGTAGAACGAGAGTCTAATCACCTCTATTTAAACAAGCTGTAAATCCATTAAACTTATAAAAATGGTATGGGCCATGGCTAAGAAAGTTCCATGCCATTGGCAGCATTTCCCTTTGTGGGGATTAAACACTGAGAGGTGCAGGGTCGTTAGCTTTAAAATGAAATGCTCAAACAAATTAGAGCATGTAATATTTTGACTATGATAGCCCTTTAATAAATTTCAGCAAAATGTCAGATTTGTATAGGAAGGATTCGCTGTAGTTTTGCAATGCCAAACTGAGAATTGTCTGCAAATTGACAATAAAGTGCATACCATTTATAACCAAATCATAAAAGAGGTGATAGCATCAAAGAAACTTTACGTTTTATGACTTCATGGACAATTTTAGCATATAGTGCAAAATGTAGGTGCTGAACATGTAATACCAGATTCAAAACGTATAGGGGAAGGGGAGAGCCTGAATACCTTTTTCAGATGCTTATTTACCAGTAAACAACGGTTTTCAGTTGAACTAGCTTCATTGAGGAACATTTAAAAGTACATTCAAGTAAAAACAAACTTTTATTATTCAGAAAGAGCATGCCGTTTTAAGACACTTTCCAATTTTCTTCCCTTATCAAATTTTGCACATTCTTTTTATATTCACACTTTTGGGGAACGAGATCCTACTGAGCATGTGCACAATCTCTCAGGGTAAATGTATACTAGTCTGTGATTGGCTGCTGTCTTCCACATGATACCGGGGGCCAGAAAATGGGAGAAAAAATAAATTTGTCAGAAAAAAAAAAATCTACTGCTTATTTGAAATTCAGAGTAGGTATTAAATTGTTCTCTTTTTATTATGCACTTGTTAATTATGAAATTCTACTGCATTGAGTGGTCCTTTAAATAAAATATTGTGTACTTAAACTAGGAAATAAAAAAATAAAAATAAAATCTTGCTAGAACTAATTTATTAACAAAAGACGAGTGCATCACTCCAGCAGTTATTTCTTGGCCCCACTGAAAGAAAACAATCCCCACACTTACCTGAAGGAGGAGGAGCAGAGGAAACAGCAGGGGGAGTTGGAGAGGTGAAACCATCAGCAGGGGGTTGAGCTCCTGCAGCAACATCTGGGGTAGTTGAGGGAGGGGCAGTAGCAGGAGCAAGGGGGGCAGGGACAGGTGTGGAGGTAACAGGAATGGGAGGAGTGCCAGCTGAGCCAGCAGGGGCTACGTGGAAAGAGGAAGATGTGAAGTTAATACGGAAATCATGTTAGCCAGGATTAGAAATGCTTAAAGGAAGCGAAGTGTTAGGTATACAGTACAAATAAAATATTAAGCACATACACAGCCATCAGTGACTGGAATGGAATTCATGCTAGAGTAGATAGGATTTATAAAAACAATAATGTATGGATACGAGAAGGAAAACAATGCAATACTATCATAATGCATTTGCTGAAATTAAAAGGGGCATAAAGGGGCAGATATAAAATGCACTAATGTGACACACATTTATTATTCTAAAGTTACTTAAACAATACTCTGATTTACCCCCAAACCTGGAGCGAAACACAACTGCTCAGTCAATTATAAGCGGCATGTGTGTGTGTGTAGCCGGTAATCAGGTCGGTTCCGCTAAGGCGCAGCAGTGCGCTGCTGAAACAGAGCAGACTTTCACCTTTATGTTTAAACGGCTTGCGGGGTTAAAAACAAAATTATGTTCAAGCAATAACGCAATGAGAATGCTTTAGTGCCGTACAATAGTATAATGCTCTGGCACTTTGGAACATTTATTTTTTTCTTCTTTATGTACACTTAAAGGGCCGTTTAGTGATAAAATGATGTGCTCTAATTCGTTAAAACATGTCATTTTAACACTAGAGAAGCTGCACCAATTAGGAGCCACAAAGCATTGCTGGTCCCAAGTAGAAAAGGACGGTCACCCAGTCACCAGCAGCATTTGCACAGTTGGGTGAGTCGACGTCAGTGTCCACTTGGAACCAGCAGAGCTCTGCTCCACCTCAAGTTGTATGCGTTTAACCCCTTTGCAAGTGTTAAACACATAGCACTGCAAATAAGAGCATGTAATTTGTCCACTATAACGGACCCTTTAAGGAAAAATACCTCAATGTTTTAAAAGACAAAAACTGAAGTAAAAACTAAAATAAAAAAAAACGGATAGGGTTTAGTATTAGAACGTGAAGTGCTATTTACTTTTTATAATTTCTAAACCACACTGAAATTATTTTTGGAAATCACTCCAGCAGCATAAAATGATTTATAAAAAATAGAACCTCCCATACATTACTGTTTTTAAATGCTTATATGAGTTTTTGAAGCAAATGTGTGCACCAAGTTTTACAATATAGGCAAGGTTGTGTGCACAAGCAGCACATTTTGTAATACAAATCACTTTGCAGCAACCACAAAATGACTATGCAAAAGAAAATGTGACTACATGAAGCAGAAATGGATTTACTCATGAGCGAAAAGCAATTCTATAGATTTCAGATATGTGCAACGTGTAAAGTTTCGCAACACAAAACAAGCACAAGCTGGACAACCCAGAAGAAATATGTCCATAAATAGATCACTACAGTTTAGCAGTTACAGAGGGGGGGAAAAGTTACTAGCCCAATTAAGAAACAGGCGTATTTTGTTACTATTCAGGTAGGGCCCAGCTGTAATCATTTTGTTCTGATTACAAAAGCAAACTAGTATCAGCTTTCAGTGACGTTTTCCTTAAATAATCTTTCATTTATTTTGCAAATTTTTTGTAGTAATAAAATATATATCAATTTTATATTAATCTTACCTGGAAAAACACTTGGAGGAGAAGGGGTAGGAACTGCAATCGGGACTCCCACACTTCCGCTTCCACTGTTCTCTCGACTACTGCTCCGGCTGCTGGGGTGACTGCCTCCACTACTGCCACTGCTACTATAAAAATCAACATCCAACGCAGCCAATCATTCTCAAGCAAAAATACATTTAAATACATTTTATGTAAGCAGGAAAGCCATTGATCTACACTGTAAACCTGCACAATGTATTGTACATTCAAATGCCCCAGGAAATATTATGTGGTGTACAGATCTAATAACTAGTCGACTACTAGGCACAAGAAAACCTGGAGCATTTAAAAGGGTCATGAAATCCAATTTTTTTTTCTTTTATGATTCACATAGAGCATGCCATTTTAAACAACTTTCCAATTTATTTCTATTTAATTTGTTTTGTTCTTTTTGAATCCGTTGTTAAAAACTATACCTAGGTAGGCTCAGAAGCTGCTGATTAGTGGCTGCAAAGATATGCCTTTTGTCATTAGCTTTCAATCAGCTCCCAGTAGGGCATAGCTGCTCCTATAACAAAGGATACCAAGTAAAATTAAGCAAATTAGATAAAGTAAATTGGGAAATTGTTTAAAACTGTATAATCTTAATCATGAAAAAAAAAAATGTGTTCCATGTCCATTTAAGGATAGACAGGTTAGTGACATTTCAATCTAGGTTACTTTTTTTTTTATTATCAATTTTAATATGCAATGCTCTGACGGTCTTTAATTTGGCAGAAATTATGAACAGAGTTTATACTTATTTCATTACATTTTCTTACATGATTCAGATAGAGCATGCAATTGTAAAATGTTTCTAATTTACTTGTATGGGCTTGATTTATCAAGCTAGGCCGGACAGAGGCGTGCATCTGCACCTCTGTCCGCCCCAGCTTGCCTGCAATACCGCCCTTGCCCACACACAGCCAATCACAGGAGCCGTCAATCTCACCGGTCGGACGAGTCCAGGGAGATTGAAATTCTCCACCTAAGAGGTGGAGAAGAGGGTAGGAAGCAGCGGTCTGATGACCGCTGCTTGATAAATATTGACTGCAGGTTCTCTTGTGAGAACCTGCAGTTGTAGCGAGGCGAAGGACTTGATAAATCTAGCCCTATATGGCAGCAGTTTTGGAAGAATCTCATCCATTTGCAAGAGCGCTAGATGGCAGCATTTCTTCCTGACACGTAGTGCTCCAGACGTGCACATTGCCTTCCTAGGTATCACTTCAATACAGAATACATTGAGAACAAAGCAAACTCGATAACAGAACTAAAATGGAAACTTTTAAAAAAAATGTATGCTCTGCTCTAAATCACAAAACCAAATGTTTGTGTTTCATGTCCCTTTAAACAAACTTAAATGTTCTAATGCAGAATAACATTTTCTTATTAAAATATAGTTTGCACATAAAGCTTTATGTCTAACACCAGAGAGGGGTCACAAATGAAGTCATCTCCAGAGCAGCAATGAACTTCCTACCCCAAACTATCTATATTGTGGTTGGGGTTAAATCCATAGTTATATGCAAGCAGCAAGATAATAAGAAAATAGTGTAATGCAGTAGAGCATTTTGTTATTGTGCTTTTATGTCCTTTGTATACACCCATTTGGTTTGTTTCACAAATCACACTGGACTGGGTATAAGAACTTTAATATTGTTACATGTTATTTGTTTCTATTTAAAGAAACAGGGATAGAAACACAGATCTTAAACAAAAAACGTACTCAGCAGTACACATTAACAGACAATTATTTTGGGGGACATGATAAAGAACAGAAGACAAACAAAGACCAACTCCAAAACAAAGCAGATCAATGCACTTAAGTGGCTATGGGTTTAATAAAATATATAAACAAAAAGGGGGGAAAAAGTTTGAAATGCTAAGCAAACAAAAAAAATATATATATATACATAAATGCCAGTCACAGTACAATCCTTTAAGCACAGGCAGATACCTTAAACTTCCTGATGCTCTGTAGTAGTGAAGGAGTTTATTACAAAAACATGTAAATGAGTTCCAGAATTTTTTTGGCTTTGTTTGAAAAACAAAACAAAACAAAAAAACAAGGAGATAGAATGCCATAAAAACAATTAGTTGGTAGAACTAAATTCAGACCTGAATAATCAATATAGGCATCAAACGCTTTCTCCCAATAGAGAAGAAGCCAACTTAGCTGGGGGGGGGGGATAGAGAAAGCTATGAGAAAACATTGACCCAATAGCACTCAAAGGCATTATCCCAAGAAAAAGAAAAAAAAAGGATATGCTAAAATCTAAAATATAGTTGGCCAAACTTGTATATTTGTGTAAATATTACACCTTAACTTTATTGACTCTTAGTAATAAATAGCAAAGATTATATGGCTTATGAGTTACACCTGCCAAGGTGTTAAAGATTTCCTGTTTTGTATTTAACATTATGCCAAACACTATGGCACAGATGCTAAAAAATACCTGTATGTGCGATTCCTCTGGTTGACTGAAGCTGTTCTAACAGGGCTCTGTTGCTGTGAGGGAGCCATGTTACGTGTGGGGCTGGGTACATAGTCATTTGGTACCACAGGGGGGCGCACAGGCTCCAGTGTGCGATAGGGTGAATGTCGCCTTCAAGGAAAACAAAACAAAAACAAAACAAAAACAAAACAAAAAAAGCGAAAGAAAAAAAATGAACTTCAAAGCGATATGCAAAAACCTGGGACTCTAGGACAAAGTCTTCATGAACATCTAACTCAGTCTTCTTGTGATTATCTTATTAGAAGCAGGTAATATAGTTTTGGAATGCAGACGAAAGCAGCCCTTGTGTACAACAGTAAATACTATTGTTGTTTGCTAAAATAGCTCTCAACCCCTTCACTGCTAAAAAATCTCGCAGAGCATTTGTGGAGGACACAGGCAACACATTAAAATTTGAACAAACAAAAAAAGTCAGTTGAAGGAAGGACCTGCTAGAAAATTCATTCCAGCTTATAAGTTCCAATTTCATTAAAGTTGTATGATATAGCCCTACAATTACCAAGAGCCTTAAATAGACCATATTCAATTTCAAAATACAGCAAACCATTATGATGAAACATATATCCAAGTATTAACAACCTTATTAGCGAAAATACTTAATGAATGTTACACTGTTTATAATTATTCGTTTGTTTGTGAATCTTCTAGATTTGTCATCCTATTACTCAAAAAGCAGGTGTACCTGATTTATGTCAGATTAAAAAAAAAAAGTTGCGCAAGATGGGCTTGCAAATATTACTATTAAAGTGTGCTTGGGGAAATAACATAAAACAGTAAGATTATTTTCTGGTTGATTTCATTTAAGAGTAATTTAATCTCTATGAGAGGTAGCACATTTGCTTGGATCTACCAAAAGCTATCATTGCTATTGAGTGTGACATTAAAATAAATGCATGAAATGTCCTAGGTTTGCTGCTGTCAGAGTAGACAAACAGGTACTTCCTTCGATCAACTTTTAAACACAGAACATTCACTTGCTAAAATAAAGATCATGCACATCAAACGTGCTCCCTTTTACACGTTTCATATTTTAAGGTCAGTAGATTTATAAAACAGTGGCTTTCAAACATTTATAACATTTCAAGAGTAATTCTGCAGAACACCATGAAGAACAAGGTACATAGTGGTGTGTAGGATTCTTTTTCACATATTTCCTATTCCTTTAACATATAATATATTTAGTACTGAAAGTCTCATTTATCACAGTATGCAGCAGAACACAGGTTGAAAACCACTTCTTTACATTACCATATCCAAGTAACTGGTTAAATAATACATGCAGGTTTGCTGAAACATAGAAAGTTCTTTTTCAATACAAACCAAAAAGATAAGTGGCTACAAGTTAAACAAAACTCACCCAAGGGTTCCTCCTTTTCCCGTTATTGGTGGACTTGGTGGCTTTTGAGTAGGTGGAGTAGTACGAGGCAGACCTCCCATTTTCATGTTCTGTGTACTGACCTGAATAAAACGGTGAAGGATGGCAGGTGAGGGTATAAAACAAGGTTTGTCAAGCGTAAAAGAAGAACTTTAAAATAAAAACATGAACAGGTTTTATAAGTAAAATGTCAAGTAATACAAAACGACTTTTCTAAAAAGACTAAGACGTTACAATGTTTAGCAAGTTCAAGCGACTACATGTTTTATTCAATGTTGCCCTTTTTATCATTTTCAA
This sequence comes from Bombina bombina, assembly GCF_027579735.1. Classification (NCBI taxonomy): domain Eukaryota; kingdom Metazoa; phylum Chordata; class Amphibia; order Anura; family Bombinatoridae; genus Bombina; species Bombina bombina. The sequence goes on from NC_069499.1 coordinate 543,188,748, forward strand.
TTTACATAGTTTGCTTTTCCTAACTGATTAAAAGTATGCAAATAGTGTAAAAAGATTAACAAAACATTGAAAAGCACCAAACTATTCAGCGTATATTAAAATGCTGAAGAACTGAATAACAAAAATATCATAGTAACTGCATGTTTACTAGGTAATAACATCCTGCTCTCTTAGCAACAGATTTGTGCAATTTTAAATAAATAAATAAATATATATATATATATATATATGTATATGAGTTCTATGTTATTATTGCACTCATTTTATTCTATACAATAAAATATTATATAGGCTAGAGAATGATACATGCAGAGCACCCTGGCTGCTAACGAGCGTTAATGTAAGAGGCGCATCAGGGAAACATTTGGGTAGATGTGTCTGTCCTTTTTATTGCATGCTCAAATCAGTTTAATTTAAAGACAAATATATTGACAACTTGTATTTCATAAGGGGTATACTATTTATTATTAGGTGTGCCCAATGAGTAGCTGAAACTATTTGCATTTTGCTCCTTGATCATATATTAAAATAGAAATATTTAAAACATTGATGCATTATAGGGTAAGATAACGATAAAAAGCTCCCGCTATAGAGGGAAATTGACCTATAGGGCCAGATATTGCAGCACCCCGGGTTCCATATAATTATTGTCGATTAGTCGCTCTATCCCCTACATACATGGTAATATTTACAATTGTCTTTCTTTTTCTAATACAACGGTTGAGCTTAAGTGTTTTTAATAAGAATGTGTGCAGGTATGGCTGAATTTATGGAACTTAATAAGAATGAATGGATAAATGGTCATTTTTATATTTTTATTAATACACTATTAATTAACAACTGGGAAAAGATACTTTTGCTGCCACTGGTTGTAGCTCATTTGTGTGAGTTTATTTTGTGCCTTTATCCCACTAACATGTGCCAAATGAATTAAGATTTGGAATTGATGGTACGCTTAGTAATTTAAAATTAGTGTAGTCCCCTATATAGCAGTATATAAAAAATTCTGAATCCTGACACAGTGTAAAATTCCTTTAAGATACAGCACTAACATGGGAAGTGGTACAGAGTAATGGCCGCACCAATCCACTTTGTTGTGTGCAACAATACAACCATGCATCGTACCCAGTTGTCACATCACAGGCTCAGCATTCTCTTCCTCCTCCAAACCTTACACTTCAAGCCCACACATAAGCTGCTACCTGGATCCAGGACTCAGAAACATAAGGTTGCAATCAGGGGTCAAATTGCTGCTGTGTGTTACATGCAAACAATGGGTTAAATTAATGCCACAAGTATCTTATGAGACACTTGTTTAATCCTAGAATTGCCACGTGTTTCTTGCAATTAATGGTTAATTCTCTTCTGAGAATGTCTCTGGTTATTTAGAGTGCAATCACTGCGGCAAGAGTGTTATGCGGCACCTATTTAGCCCTTTCTCTAGACTGATGTACAGTCGTGTGAAAAAGAAAGTACACCTTACCCTCTGTTATAATGTCCTGATACGTAAAACTATAGAAGTCAATTATCTAGTCCTTAGCAAGTGTTAAAATTAGGTAAATACAACCTCAGATGAACAACAACACATGACATATTACACAGTGTCATGATTTATTTAACAAAAATAAAGCCAAACTGGAGAAGCCATGAGTGACAAACTAAGTACACCCTTACTGCTTCCATAGGAATAAGGAGGCTAAGTAGCAGCCAGGTGCTGATATTCAAATGCCCTTGATTAATTGATCATCAGCAAGTGTGACCATCTCTATAAAAGTTTTAGCAGTTTGCTGGTCTGGAGCATTCAGGTGTCTGTTAACACAATGCCAAGGAGGAAAGAAGTCAGCAATGATCTTAGAGAAGCAATTGTTGCTGCCCATCAATCTGGGGAGGATTATAAGGACATTTCCAAACAATTTAAAGTACATCATTCTACTGTGAGAAACATTCTCAAGTGGAAAACATTCAAGACAGTAGGAGTGGACGTACCAGCAAATTCACCCCAAGGTCAGACCATGTAATGCTCAGAGAAATTGCAAAAAAAAAAATCCAAGACATCTCTACATTCTATAGGCCTCAGTTAGAATGTTAAATGTTAAAGTTCATGACAGTAAAATTACAAAAAGATTAAACAAGTATGGTTTGTATGGAAGGGTTGCCAGGAGAAAGCATCTTCTCTCTAAAAAAAAAACATGTCAGCACGGCTTAGGTTTGTAAAGTTGCATCTGAACAAACCATAAGACTTCTGGAACAATGTTCTTTGGATAGACGAGATCAAAGTGAAGATGTTTAGGCACAGTGCCATGTTTGACAATAACAAAACACAGCATTTCAGTACAAACACCTCATACCAACTGTCAAGCACGGTGGCGGAGGGGTGAAGATTTTGCAGCCACAGGACCTGGGCAACTTGCAGTAATTGAGTCAACCAAGAACTCCTCTGTATACCAAAGTATTCTAGAGTCAAATGTGAGGCCATCGGTCAAACAGTTAAAGCTTGGACGAAATTGGGTCATGCAAAAGGACAATGATTCCAAGCACCCCAGGAAATCTACAACAGAATGGCGGAAAAAGAAAAGAATCAAGGTGCTGCTGTCACGGCCGTGCCTGGATTTGAACCTGGGACTCCTGGTTCCCAGCCTGTTTTTCTTTTCCTGTGCCACCAGAGGTATCTGTTTATGTTTGCAGCTTTTTGGAGACCTGTTACCTGCAGTGGACTACTCTCTGGCTCCACCTGCTTGCCAGCTGCAGGTAGTTTTCTAATCAGCTCTGCTATAAAGGGCTGCTTCACTAATCATTTGGTGCCTTGACATTGTGATTGATTTAATTTGTTTTTGCCTCTGTTCTGTTTCCTGAATTCCTGTTTTGTTGTTGGATCCCTGGCATCTGAACTCGGCTTGCTGATTGACCATTCTTCTGGATTCCCCTTTTTGCTTTATGAAAGATTGGACTGCTTTCCTGGCTACTGACCCTTGGCTTGTATTCTGACAATTCTTTTGTATTCTGTATGCTTACTTGGCTACTGTGTCTATCACCATGCTGTGAGAACTGTAAGCTTACCTGGCTGCTGAGTCTAAGCAACTATACTGTGACATCTGTTTATCCTGAAGCCAAGTACCTTTGCTGTGAGTACCTGTATACTTCCTTGGCTGTTGGTACTAAACTCCACTGCTGTAAGAACTGTATGTTAATCTGCTTGCTGAGTCTAAGCAACTCTACTGTGACATTTGTCTTCCTGAAACTAAGTTGCCTTACTGAGATACTGGCGTATGCTCGGCCTGTTCCTGACCCCAAGTTGCCTTACCGAGATACTGGCGTATGCTCGGCCTGTTCCTGAACCCAAGTTGCCTTACCGAGATACTGGCGTATGCTCAGCCCCTTCCTGAACCCAAGTTGCCTTACCGAGATACTGGCGTATGCTCGGCTCCTTCCTGAAACCAAGTTGCCTTACCGAGATACTGGTGTATGCTCGGCTCCTTCCTGAAACCAAGTTGCCTTACCGAGATACTGGTGTATGCTCGGCCTGTTCCTGAACCCAAGTTGCCTTACCGAGATACTGGCGTATGCTTGGCCCCTTCCTGAACCCAAGTTGCTATACCGAGATACTGGCGTATGCTCGGCCCCTTCCTGAAACCAAGTTGCCTTACCGAGATACTGGCGTATGCTCAGCCCCTTCCTGAAACCAAGTTGCCTTACCGAGATACAGGCGTATGCTCAGCCCGTTCCTGAAACCAAGTTGCCTTACCGAGATACTGGCATATGATACCAAGTACCCTGGCTCTAATACCTGTGTATGCCCACTTTGATCCTAATATCAAGTACTCGTAAGGGTCGTCTGTGTCTGTTGAAGGACTTCTGCTTGAACTGTTCTTTTACAAAGACTTTCATTTGTTTATTATCAGTTTGGAATATAACCTCAATGTGCTTTACCTCTTGTTTTCCTTGCATTACCTTAGTAAAGTTACTATAAGAAAAGCCCTTCTTTGTTCTGTGTTTCCATTCTGGTATACTGAATCCTACTCACCTCTTCACATCCTCTCAGCTTAACTCAGCCATCACCTTGCACATGCTCCAAACCCCTGAACCTACTAAGCCGAGCATGACAGTTGCATTGGCCCAGTCAAAGTCCAGACCTCAACCCGATTGAAATGCTGTTGCGGGACCTTAAGAGAGCTGTGCATAAACAAATGCCCTCAAACCTCAATGAACTGAAGCAACGTTATAAAGAAGAGTGGGCCAAAATTCCTCCACAACGATGTGAGAGACTGATATTTATTTCTTACTTAGTTTTTTATACATGGCTTCTCCATGTTGGCTTTATTTTTGTTATATAAATCATGACACTGCATTATATGAGATGTGTTGTTGTTCATCAGAGGTTGAATTTACCTAATTTTAAGACTTGGTTGTTATTAAGGCCTGATATGTAAAACCATAGAATTCAAAGAGGGTGTACTTTCTTCTTTCACATGACATATATAATAAACCCATATATAATAAACACACACACATATATTATATTATATTATATATATATATATATATATATATATATATATATATATATATATGCGTTTATTATATATGTCATGTGAAAGAAGAAAAGTACACCCTCTTTGAATTTCCTTGCTAACCCATGTCACTAACTGTCTCTCTCATATCTCATCTCGGATGTCCTCTCACTACATCAAGCTAAATCTCTCCAAAATTGAGCTCCTTATTTTCCCCCCTTCTTCAAATCTCCACCCCCTATGTATGTCTCTATAACTGTTGACAACTCCATCATTACCCCAACCTCACATGCCCGATGTCTTGGGGTCACACTTGACTCAGATCTTTCTTTCACTCTTCACATTCAGTCCTTGGCTAAAGCCTGCTGCTTCCACCTTAAAAACCATCGCTAAAATTGGACATTTTCTTACACAAGACACAACAAAGATTTTAATCCACTCTCTCATCCTTTCCAGACTCTACTACTGCAACTCTATCCTCTCTGGTCTCCCTAGCTCCTTTACAATCCATAATGAATGCCTCTGCCAGGCTCATCTTCCTTGCACGTCGCTCTTCGTCTGCCTCACCTCTCTGCCAATCCCTTCACTGGATTCCTCTTGCCTCCAGTATTAAACACAAAATTCTCACTCTGACACACAAAGCCCTCAATTGCATTGCTCCCCCTACATCTCAGATCTTGTCTCCAGATACCCTCCCTACCGCCCCCTTCGCTCCGCTCATGATCTCCTGCTCTCCTGCTCTCCTCCTCTCTTATTACCTCCTCACATTCCCGTCTACAAGATTTCTCAAGACTGGCTCCCATCTTAAGTAAGCACATCTTATCTGTCAATGTTCTGCTACTTAGATTGAACACTAAGTCTGCTTCCTCATTGTGGGTTTTCTTTTTTCTATATCCCCCTCTCCTTGTTGGTTTGCGTTTCCTCCTAACAGTGGTTTGGTGGCTGCTCTGGTGACCACCCCAGAAAAAGACGTTGAGTCTTGTAATGTAGATTGTGGGTGTCCTACCTCTCTACCAGTGATATGATTCTCATTATCTGTGAATCCCCATCACTACTATCTATAGATTCTAGTAAATTTTTAGGGCATTGAGTTCTACGTCTAAGATTACTGGTCTCATTGTCTTTCCCATAAAGCCATTTGTATACTCTTCTTTCTCTATAATCTGTTTCAACAGTTGTCAATTTTTTATTTTTGAATGCATTCAGGTAATTTTTGTATTTAGATACTAAGGTGTCCAGTTTTTTAACCCAATCTTGTGTCTTATCTTCCACTAAAATATGGTGACTGTTTTGTTTGATCTGCTCTATTACAAATTTAATTTTGTTTTCAATTTATTCACCTCTTCTATGACATAGTAACATAAGGTCATAAGAGCATTTATTTAATATTGAACACCATTTACGACAGAACTTAGTGCTGGATCTGCCAAGTGTGGGAACATTTTTAACCCTAAAACCTCTAGGAATGTGTTTCTTTTTATGGTAGCTAGACATATATAGCATGTAGGTGATAATTTTCCATCTTTCTCAGATTAACCAATTTGAAATATATATTGATAGGGTTGTCACCCCTCAACTCTCTCAGGTCTGAATTAGCTCTGATCCTCTCGTCATCGAACATAAATATATCAGTGTTCACTTCCTCATTGTCCAAAGGTATACCTCGATGAGGAAGCACTGGTAATTGGTTAAAGGAGATAAGTCCCTACCATTCCAGCACATAGAGCCCCCTAGGATGGCGTATTGAAGAGCACAGAACTTAAGGTACATACTGATTGATGCTGAACCTACGAAATGCTATCAAAAAACCACCTGGCTGAAATCAAGCAAAAAAGGTTGTTTTCAGTGTGGCAACTGTGTCACATACAACAGCATGCTTAAAGGGTCCTCTTTTCAACATCCATTGATAAAGGCAACTATGAGCAACCTGTGGCTAGGCATTTTTGTCAAAAGAAGCAAAGCATCTCGAGTCTGTGAACCATGTTAATAGACCACGTACCCCCAATGCCAAGGGGAGGTAACAGGGCTATCTGTTTATTCGAATCACATACAGATAAGAACTTTAAAGAGATATATTTTTATTGTATTCTCTTTCTGTATGAATCTTTGTTTATTCACATTATATTTAATGAGAATTCATGCTCTATTGATTTTTTAATTTCTTAATTTCAAATTCTCATTTTTTTGTTTTCATATATTATAATTGATTATATGTTATTTCTAGTTGCATTTAATTTTAGAGTTATTTTTTCTTTGATGTAATATCTATTTATGTACATTGTTATTTTTTAGGCTCATATAGGCCTTATTTCATATTGTGAATACACCCTTTTAGCGCCCCCTAGAGTTACTACTGTTTTTGGTGTAACAGGTATTTCTATACACACAAACATACATACACACACACACATTATATATATATATATATATATATATATATATATATATATATATATATATATATATATATATATATATATATATAAAAAAAATAAAACACACACCACATATATGTACTTACACACACAAAATGAGAACAAATAAGGGAGTGTTATTGTAAAAATTAGCCAGGTGAGACCAGAAAATGTAATTAACAAAAAATAAATAAAAATGTCCCAATTTCTTAGCTCACCAGTCAAGACTGCTAGTGAAGTTTAAAATAAGAGGTAGGGAAAAACATAATGTGTTTGTAACTAATAATTTATCACAGTGCAGTACTGACTGCAAAGGTTTTCATTATTTGATCCATGTCTCAAGGTAGCATGAAATAAAATCTATATTTTGCTAACAAAAACAACAAAACAAAATAAACAATGTTTAACACTAACCTATTGCAACTTGTTGATATATTTCATGCATATATAAAAAGGACTTTAATGATACACTGAAATTCTGGTGGTCTAAGCTCGGAGGCATGTAATTTCTGTATGCTTGTGGAATAACTTGCAATCACTAAATTCTTCAAGTCATTAGCAATGGGCAAGTAAAAATTCTGACATACACAGATGCTGATCTTTGTTTGACCTGTGATCTGTACAAAAAAGCAGATTGTGTTTCACCAAAAATTCAGTTACCATCTTTTCCATTATTTAAAACAGAAATGTTTTGCCTTGGTTTATTCCCGCTTTAAGTTTTTAAACTTCAAATATATTATCTTACTGCAGCTTTGACAGCAAGATAAAATGATGCAGTTCTACAAATCTTCTCTTTATTTGAAGAAATATTTAGGACTCTCATTCACTGAAAAAGTTATGTTCATTTTACTGCTAAATGAAAGAAGTTGTTGAAACATTCTGTGTTAGAACTTAAATAATTATTTAGAAAATTATTTAGAAATTAAATAATTTGCAATTAATTGCTTAATAAGCTTCAGTGCATGGGACTGCATAAAGCTTCTGACAATTTGCTAAAAGGCTCGACAATCATTTGGCTGAAGATATTATTTGAACCAATAGTCCTTCACAAAATTGTCAGTTTAAAGTCTGTTGACAATATTTTTCAGAATAGTTCAGGTAAGGCTTTGCTCTACTAGTGTCAATGCTAGAGAATAGATAAGGGTTAGTCTTGGGTTCATAGGAACTCAAAAGGCTTACACTAGATAAATATAACCATAATTTGCCAAAGAAAGAAATATGAGAGAGAAAAGAGGAAAAAGGAGAGCAAGGACAATAAAAGCACAAAAGGATGGAACTGTGGAATGTTCGTTCTCCATTGACCCATAACACAAAGCAAGTCTAAACCTAATGGATAAGGAAAGACTACTGAGACGCAAAAACCACTGCATTATAGTAGCCTTTCAAAAGTAGGTAAGGTCACTATTAACAGAGGGTGAGGATGCATAAAGGGGTTCTATAATGTCAGGGTACCTGTGAAGTAACATTAAATAAACTACAGATGTATCGCAATCTAATATTTTATTTTGGCTAATATCTAATTTGATATGAATTGGTCTCACTATAGCTCCTGCCCCCTCACTGCTTAAGACAAGTTGAGAACAAAAAGGTATGATACAATTGTTCAATTAGTGAAGATAGATCATCAATTAACCTTTTGAAGCTCATAGTTCCACAGGAAGGGTAAAACATGGGTCTGGTAATTACCCAAGCCAGAATGCCTCCTGGGGTGGTGGAGACATGAATTTGTACATAAAGTCAGATAAGCAAACAGACACATGTGATAATTTAACACAATGGCTCACTGGATTTCTTTTGAAGCATAAATACACATTAGACTAGCTAGCAGAAACACATGTTTGCATTATAACTTTGAAATTCATTTTAAAGTACAACTTATTTTTAATTTTCAGTTATGGTATACCTCAGTATTGTATAAAAATGTATATTTGTGGATCGAAGAAGAAGTGTCTAACAGTAACATATTAGAAAAATATTTGATAACTTTAATACGTAACTATATAGTCAATATAAAATGTTTATCAACTTGTTTCAAAATTTATAACATTCTTATATTTTTCAGGCATCGTATAAGTGTATATGTAATTGGTGCTGTAAATAATATCATATGTTTTTATACACTCAGCAAGAGATGTACAGATATGCAATATTTATATGGGATAATAGTCCAATATAGATATAATTATGTGAAATTACATTTGATTGCTGATCTCAAGGTATGTATGTGATATTAGGATGATAACTGAGAAAGTAATTGAGTCCATGATGAAGGTATAAAAATCCTTTTACATTTTTTCATAGAAAATATGATTTTGATTTTTAAATGCATGTTTAAGATATTATAAGTGGAGTATATTCATGTTAAATCTTGAAATACTCAAGGGTAAATAGTATAAAATAACCCATCTATATTAAACATGTAAGTTATTAATGCTGGAAACTAAAGTGTATTTAATAAATATTTTAAAGGTTAGATACTAGACTGTTGGCAATATTGAAAATAAAAGTGCATTTCTAGTTGTCTGCTGCCCTCTGATGGTTTATGCGAGAATTGCAACCAAGGGGAATTGTAGTATCAGATAAGAATATGTCTCAAGGGCCAATGATATGTTCAGATCCGAGGGTGAATCAGAAGACAAGCATCGGTAAGGGCCTATCAAAATCTTGTGGGAATGATTAAAGAAAAGAAGGAGGGGTTATAACTTTGATAAAAAAAAACCCACACACACTAGACAAGGAGAGAGACTCAAGGAAGCATAACTTTTGGAGAGAAAAATACACAGGTTTTGTGCCAAGTATATTCTCTGCCATTTTGGGACACTGTCTTGGACAAAGTAAGATAACAATTTTGAGGCCTGTATCCTTACAATAAGTTGACTAAATTCTTCTTAGATGATACACAAGAAATTCTGGAAACTGAAAACTCATTTGGTTATGTGGTAACGTATGGCTGGTAAATTTAAATAGCACAATTGGCATTTTAAATTTATATCCATAGTCCTGTGTAGTTTCAACTAGTCACATTAATGCTAAATAATTTTACTTGCTAGAAAAGAATTTGTACTTTATATTTATAAATCAGTTTTACTATTGCGAAATCTCATAACTGGTTATTGTAGTTAAATTTCTCTGGTGTATTAAGTTATTAGTAGCTATTGTGATATATTTTAAAACTTTTTTTATAGTGGCTAAATAAGAGGTTATTTCAGCTCAGATAAACTGGCATATCAAGTGGCTGTTAAAGTATTTTGTTATATTATTTAACTAAACATTGTTAAGCTAATAGTCTATATTCTGATATTTGGAGTGAACTAAGCTGGATAATTATAGACTGTGTTGGGATTCTCATGCGTGGTGTTAATTTTAAGTAAGGTTAATTTTAGAGATATATTTTTATAACGGAATAAAAGTGTATAATTGATTCATAAGCTAGTATCGAATATATTTCAATGCGTTTATAAATTTACCTAATCTCAAGAATTTAGGAATATTAATTTCAATTGTTTCGTATACACATTTTAATTGGAGGTTATTTTAAAGAATAAAAATAATAAATAAATTGTATTATAACCCTGGTATATACTGACATATCTGGAGGCACTGCAGAAGATATTATCTTTATCATATTGATATAATATATTTGTAGTAAATAGAGATTATTAAAAAAAAAAAAAAAATTACATTTTTTTATTTTATTATTATTTCAAAATTAATAATGTTTTAAAATTATTATTTTTTTCTCTTGTTGGATACCAAGCCAAAATAATAATAATGTCTGTTACTAGAAGTGAATCAAATTAATCTATACATAGTATTGAAATATGTTCCCCAAAACTGCCCGTTAGTCAGGAAGAAACGCTTAAAACAGAAGCCATTACTCACCTTAAAAATAGATTAAGTATTAAGGGAGAATTAGGCGCTTACATTAAGATGCTGAAGACAAAGGCCAAAAATATTGCAAATAATATATGGTGTGGCGAATGCAAAATATTTCAAGGGCTGTTAAAATTTGGCCAACCTCAAAAGCCGAGGAAACGAGACGAAAATGATCAAAACTTGGGGTTTGCTCCTCTATTTCAACTATGAAATGTACAATAAGATTGAAGTACAGAACTCACAATTGGAGCAACCGAGGGGTGAAAATTATTCCTTAAGGCTAGGTGAAGAGGAGGTGGAGCAAGTCCAGGATAAAATGAATGCACTTGCCCAGAACGTGGCCACCTTACAAAAATATAACCAAAGTTTAGTAGCACAAATACAAGAGTTAAACTCACGCTAAGCCAGAAATAACTTGGTGAACTAAAATATATTTCAATGTGTTTATAAATGTAACTAATCTCAAGAATTTAGGAATAAATATTAATTTCAATTGTTTCTTATATATACATTTTAATTGGAGGTTCCTTTAAAGAATAATATAAATAAATTGTATAATAACCCTGGTATATACCGACAATACATGCAGTTGTTATCACTGATGGGTCAATCTGTTATGGTTAAGTTATTAGATGTGTGGTTCAGATGGATGGAGCAGAATCACTTTTAATCACTTCTCATAGCTGCAGTCATAAGGAACAAGGTAGCCTGTCTTAAGCACAGTATTAATTGTTAGAACCACCCAGGGCTAGAAGAGAGAAAGCCAAAGTCACAACAGCAATGATTAGCATCTGCCACCTGGAAATTCATGTGCCTAGACAAACATACTGAGGCTATAACAATGTGATTTTCATGTGGGTAAAGAATGTAAAATCTTCTAAACCAGAAAATATGAAGGAGAAATTTCGTAACACTCCAAGGTAATGACCCAGTAAACAAAGGATATAGAGAAAAGGTAAGTTAATCATGCAATAAAATCAGCTTGACATACTCAACATTAACAGTAGAGTGTCCTACATATTTTTAAAAATGACATCTAAAAAGATGAGGTTTACTTTGAAACAGTATACAAACATAATTCATGGCCCTATATCTAGTTGTATTACCATACTCCTTACCCCCTTATTAGCAAGGGTCAGTCTATTTTATCCTGCTCACTACTATATCATATCTATCCAAGGATATTTATTCCGTCATCTAGCTTTAAAGTGTTGATACATTTCCAACTTTAATATTAATTTTTTATTACAATATTCTTAATGTACAAGCAAAAATGTTTAATTATTATTATTATTTTTTTTTAAAAAACAAGTCAGTATATATTCTATAATACTTGAATTATAATCCTACTTGGTCTCTTCAGTTCTGCCAACCCCCTTTATTTCCTCTTTTGGCTGGGCAGTGACAAAGAGCAGACCCACATACTCTCTACATAGGCTTCCTAAGGGCTTTCAAAGGGCTGGACTATACTGATTAGATGTTCATTCGAATTGTAAAAAAAAACAAATTAATCTCAGTGGGTCGGCATAACATTGTCATAGAAACATTACTATAGGCATGGAGTTAACCCTTTTCACAGATAGATTTTTTTTTTAAAAGTACCTTTTAAGGCTAGTTCTTCCTACACTTTTACTTAGAGTGGGATGCAATAATTTATCAACAAGTATAAATTAAGCTTTAAATCACCTATGTAGATGTTTACAAGCAAATGTTCTCTTTCATAAGACAAACACATCGCTAGTCAAATCTTGTAAATCCATTCATGAAAATCAAGTATTTAGTTTGTACAATTATTCTCTTGAAGAATGGAAATGTGGGGAATTCTGCCCTGGTCTTATTAATAACCAAAAAATTAACAAACTAACAGGATTAAAGTTGTAAGAACCAATATGACACTGGTTTGATAAAAGGCACCACTCATACAAAGCAGCACTATTTCCCAATTCATATTAGATGCATGCTTTCCTCCTGGTAGATATTAATTATTCATACTTTATGAGTATCAGTAATCATTGCAGCAAATGTAAGCTGAAAGAGGATGAGGACTTCTCTGCACACATTAAATCAGAAAATGTAATTGTTAACTATTGATCTATTGAAAATCCTATTGACACTTCATTAACAAACCCATTTTGTCATCCTTCCACAGGAAGATGATGTCACACAAACGGTTTAGGTCATGAAAGCAGATTAGCTAAGGACCAGGCTTGGTCAAGGTTTATTTGCAATGAGTTTAAAACAGACTATTTTGAAAACACTAGGAAATCCTGCTCTAAATCCTCCTTAACAATTATTGGTACTCAAATGACTCACTTTAACATGAATATAATAATAGTGGCTTATGAATAAAACCCCTAATGAAGCAAGAATTCAGGCACATAGTATCTATATACTCCTAGAAATTTGAAAATCGAGAAGGATTGAGGACGGATATACAAATAAGAAAATGGGAAAAGTCTAAATTCCTGACACCAGGACGTTTCTAACTCTACAGTTGGGTGGGGTATCATATTCAGTGGTAAATTAAAGTACCATCAGGGATGTAGTGGATATTGAAAGTGTTATATTTTCAATTTGAGGACGTAATAACAGAAATTTCCCATAAAGACTTTAATATGAAGGACACCTGTAAAGAATGGTGTAGTAAAGAACAAAAATAAGAATACCAATGTTTAAAAGGGACAGCAAGCACTCAAAACATTGTGACAATAAAAAGAGCAGATTTTTAAACACTTATTTTTGTGTAAAAGAAAACTATTTAGACTTATGCTGCTCAATTCTATTTAAAGCAACTCAGAGCAGAGCATACATCTATTGCAAATAATACTTAGTTAATTGTAAAAAAAAAAAAATGTTTAAACATTTTTTGGTATGTGTGAAAAACCATCATGCACACACGCACAAGGATAACAGGAGATAAAATGTGTCTGTATTTGTAATATACATATGTACGGTAACTGTTCTACTCCTACAACATAAAAACAGCACATAAAGGATAACCAATATTACACAGTGAGAGGTAGGCACACTTGATTAATATGTTTTTCCCTTATACAAATGCAATAGTGAAAATCTTACTTAATAAAATTTAGACTTAAAGATCAAAACATTTAAGACATCATCAAAATGTCCTCTGAACAAGTTAGATTTAAAGATCTCTATGTGTAATACTTTCACATTGAGGTATGAGAATTAAGCCCTAAAGATTCTTACCTTAAATCTAAGTAACCACTTAATGCATAAATGGAGCAAATAAAAGAAGATAAGAAAAGAAGGCATTGAAAGGTTAGTTGTATCTTCAGGAAATGAACACAAAAAACAAACACAATTTAAGCATTTGTATTAGTAAGATCATGTTTTATGGGTTGAACACTAAACATTTAACACACATAAATAAGGAAAAGAAATAGCATACATATTTAATACATTTTTTAACAAACACCTAGGGTTAGAGCCAATGCTAAAGATTTTTCTAAATCTATTAGTAAGGAAAACTGAACAAGAACCATCTATATTAGTCAAGAGATTTGTAGTCTTAGAATTACTGCAACGTTCATAAAGTCCTCTTTCCAGGTGCCCTAATAAAATGTTTTACTGCTAGAGAATAGTTTAACAATCCATTGAAAACATTACTAAAATATGTTCTCCTTACTTTACTGGATTTTTTTTCACATGTGGAAAATAAAAAAAAAATTATGTTTAAATATACCACTTAAAAATGTATTACATTTTTTTACAAACCATGCATATTCATGTCAATATCAAAAGCGTTTTTATCTTATAATTTAAAAAAAAAAAAAGGAATAATTTGTGGTTTGTTTGCTTTTTTTATGATTGACTCGACTTGAGAAAGACTGGATTAGACTGAACAGGGTTAAGGATACAATCTGATCTCATGTCTTTAGGGTGTATAAAATAAACCAAGCTTAGCTATATACATTTTTCATGTAGACATACAGTATAAAGTAGGCCTAAAATTATGTTTGTTCAAAAATGACACTGGAAATTAGAAAATTGTGTGAAAGTTAATTACCATTGTACTTCTGTTAAGCATTTTATAAATTTGTACAAACTTAAAAAAATTACAATTTGGGTAGTATAAGTCTTCAAAATTGTAAATCATCAGAAAAAAAAAAACAGAATTTATGTTTACCTGATAAATTACTTTCTCCAACGGTGTGTCCGGTCCACGGCGTCATCCTTACTTGTGGGATATTCTCTTCCCCAACAGGAAATGGCAAAGAGCCCAGCAAAGCTGGTCACATGATCCCTCCTAGGCTCCGCCTACCCCAGTCATTCGACCGACGTTAAGGAGGAATATTTGCATAGGAGAAACCATATGGTACCGTGGTGACTGTAGTTAAAGAAAATAAATTATCAGACCTGATTAAAAAAACCAGGGCGGGCCGTGGACCGGACACACCGTTGGAGAAAGTAATTTATCAGGTAAACATAAATTCTGTTTTCTCCAACATAGGTGTGTCCGGTCCACGGCGTCATCCTTACTTGTGGGAACCAATACCAAAGCTTTAGGACACGGATGAAGGGAGGGAGCAAATCAGGTCACCTAAATGGAAGGCACCACGGTTTGCAAAACCTTTCTCCCAAAAATAGCCTCAGAAGAAGCAAAAATATCAAACTTGTAAAATTTGGTAAAAGTGTGCAGTGAAGACCAAGTCGCTGCCCTACATATCTGATCAACAGAAGCCTCGTTCTTGAAGGCCCATGTGGAAGCCACAGCCCTAGTGGAATGAGCTGTGATTCTTTCGGGAGGCTGCCGTCCGGCAGTCTCGTAAGCCAATCTGATGATGCTTTTAATCCAAAAAGAGAGAGAGGTAGAAGTTGCTTTTTGACCTCTCCTTTTACCGGAATAAACAACAAACAAGGAAGATGTTTGTCTAAAATCCTTTGTAGCTTCTAAATAGAATTTTAGAGCGCGAACAACATCCAAATTGTGCAACAAACGTTCCTTCTTTGAAACTGGTTTCGGACACAGAGAAGGTACGATAATCTCCTGGTTAATGTTTTTGTTAGAAACAACTTTTGGAAGAAAACCAGGTTTAGTACGTAAAACCACCTTATCTGCATGGAACACCAGATAAGGAGGAGAACACTGCAGAGCAGATAATTCTGAAACTCTTCTAGCAGAAGAAATTGCAACTAAAAACAAAACTTTCCAAGATAATAACTTAATATCAACGGAATGTAAGGGTTCAAACGGAACCCCCTGAAGAACTGAAAGAACTAAATTGAGACTCCAAGGAGGAGTCAAAGGTTTGTAAACAGGCTTAATTCTAACCAGAGCCTGAACAAAGGCTTTAACATCTGGCACAGCTGCCAGCTTTTTGTGAAGTAACACAGACAAGGCAGAAATCTGTCCCTTCAGGGAACTTGCAGATAATCCTTTTTCCAATCCTTCTTGAAGGAAGGATAGAATCTTAGGAATCTTAACCTTGTCCCAAGGGAATCCTTTAGATTCACACCAACAGATATATTTTTTCCAAATTTTGTGGTAAATCTTTCTAGTTACAGGCTTTCTGGCCTGAACAAGAGTATCGATAACAGAATCTGAGAACCCTCGCTTCGATAAGATCAAGCGTTCAATCTCCAAGCAGTCAGCTGGAGTGAAACCAGGTTCGGATGTTCGAACGGACCCTGAACAAGAAGGTCTCGTCTCAAAGGTAGCTTCCAAGGTGGAGCCGATGACATATTCACCAGATCTGCATACCAAGTCCTGCGTGGCCACGCAGGAGCTATCAAGATCACCGACGCCCTCTCCTGATTGATCCTGGCTACCAGCCTGGGGATGAGAGGAAACGGCTGGAACACATAAGCTTGTTTGAAGGTCCAAGGTGCTACTAGTGCATCCACTAGAGCCGCCTTGGGATCCCTGGATCTGGACCCGTAGCAAGGAACTTTGAAGTTCTGACGAGAGGCCATCAGATCCATGTCTGGAATGCCCCACAGCTGAGTGACTTGGGCAAAGATTTCCGGATGGAGTTCCCACTCCCCCGGATGCAATGTCTGACGACTCAGAAAATCCGCTTCCCAATTTTCCACTCCTGGGATGTGGATAGCGGACAGGTGGCAGGAGTGAGACTCCGCCCATAGAATGATTTTGGTCACTTCTTCCATCGCTAGGGAACTCCTTGTTCCCCCCTGATGGTTGATGTACGCAACAGTTGTCATGTTGTCTGATTGAAACCGTATGAACTTGGCCCTCGCTAGCTGAGGCCAAGCCTTGAGAGCATTGAATATCGCTCTCAGTTCCAGAATATTTATCGGGAGAAGAGATTCTTCCCGAGACCAAAGACCCTGAGCTTTCAGGGATCCCCAGACCGCGCCCCAGCCCATCAGACTGGCGTCGGTCGTGACAATGACCCACTCTGGTCTGCGGAATGTCATCCCTTGTGACAGGTTGTCCAGGGACAGCCACCAACGGAGTGAGTCTCTGGTCCTCTGATTTACTTGTATCTTCGGAGACAAGTCTGTATAATCCCCATTCCACTGACTGAGCATGCACAGTTGTAATGGTCTTAGATGAATACGCGCAAAAGGAACTATGTCCATTGCCGCTACCATCAACCCGATCACTTCCATGCACTGAGCTATGGAAGGAAGAGGAACGGAATGAAGTATCCGACAAGAGTCTAGAAGCTTTGTTTTTCTGGCCTCTGTCAGAAATATCCTCATTTCTAAGGAGTCTATTATTGTTCCCAAGAAGGGAACCCTTGTTGACGGAGATAGAGAACTCTTTTCCACGTTCACTTTCCATCCGTGAGATCTGAGAAAGGCCAGGACTATGTCCGTGTGAGCCTTTGCTTGAGGAAGGGACGACGCTTGAATCAGAATGTCGTCCAAATAAGGTACTACAGCAATGCCCCTTGGTCTTAGCACAGCTAGAAGGGACCCTAGTACCTTTGTGAAAATCCTTGGAGCAGTGGCTAATCCGAAAGGAAGCGCCACGAACTGGTAATGCTTGTCCAGGAATGCGAACCTTAGGAACCGATGATGTTCCTTGTGGATAGGAATATGTAGATACGCATCCTTTAAATCCACCGTGGTCATGAATTGACCTTCCTGGATGGAAGGAAGAATAGTTCGAATGGTTTCCATCTTGAACGATGGAACCTTGAGAAACTTGTTTAAGATCTTGAGATCTAAGATTGGTCTGAACGTTCCCTCTTTTTTGGGAACTATGAACAGATTGGAGTAGAACCCCATCCCTTGTTCTCTTAATGGAACAGGATGAATCACTCGCATTTTTAACAGGTCTTCTACACAATGTAAGAATGCCTGTCTTTTTATGTGGTCTGAAGACAACTGAGACCTGTGGAACCTCCCCCTTGGGGGAAGCCCCTTGAATTCCAGAAGATAACCTTGGGAGACTATTTCTAGCGCCCAAGGATCCAGAACATCTCTTGCCCAAGCCTGAGCGAAGAGAGAGAGAGTCTGCCCCCCACCAGATCCGGTCCCGGATCGGGGGCCAACATTTCATGCTGTCTTGGTAGCAGTGGCAGGTTTCTTGGCCTGCTTTCCCTTGTTCCAGCCTTGCATTGGTCTCCAAGCTGGCTTGGCTTGAGAAGTATTACCCTCTTGCTTAGAGGACGTAGCACTTTGGGCTGGTCCGTTTCTACGAAAAGGACGAAAATTAGGTTTATTTTTTGCCTTGAAAGGCCGATCCTGAGGAAGGGCGTGGCCCTTACCCCCAGTGATATCAGAGATAATCTCTTTCAAGTCAGGGCCAAACAGCGTTTTCCCCTTGAAAGGAATGTTAAGTAGCTTGTTCTTGGAAGACGCATCAGCCGACCAAGATTTCAACCAAAGCGCTCTGCGCGCCACAATAGCAAACCCAGAATTCTTAGCCGCTAACCTAGCCAATTGCAAAGTGGCGTCTAGGGTAAAAGAATTAGCCAATTTGAGAGCATTGATTCTGTCCATAATCTCCTCATAAGGAGGAGAATCACTATCGACCGCCTTTATCAGCTCATCGAACCAGAAACATGCGGCTGTAGCGACAGGGACAACGCATGAAATTGGTTGTAGAAGGTAACCCTGCTGAACAAACATCTTTTTAAGCAAACCTTCTAATTTTTTATCCATAGGATCTTTGAAAGCACAACTATCCTCTATGGGTATAGTGGTGCGTTTGTTTAAAGTGGAAACCGCTCCCTCGACCTTGGGGACTGTCTGCCATAAGTCCTTTCTGGGGTCGACCATAGGAAACAATTTTTTAAATATGGGGGGAGGGACGAAAGGAATACCGGGCCTTTCCCATTCTTTATTAACAATGTCCGCCACCCGCTTGGGTATAGGAAAAGCTTCTGGGAGCCCCGGGACCTCTAGGAACTTGTCCATTTTACATAGTTTCTCTGGGATGACCAACTTGTCACAATCATCCAGAGTGGATAATACCTCCTTAAGCAGAATGCGGAGATGTTCCAACTTAAATTTAAATATAATCACATCAGGTTCAGCATGTTGAGAAATGTTCCCGGAATCAGTAATTTCTCCCTCAGACAAAACCTCCCTGGCCCCATCAGACTGGGTTAGGGGCCCTTCAGAAACATTATTATCAGCGTCGTCATGCTCTTCAGTATCTAAAACAGAGCAGTCGCGCTTACGCTGATAAGTGTTCATTTTGGCTAAAATGTTTGACAGAATTATCCATTACAGCCGTTAATTGTTGCATAGTAAGGAGTATTGGCGCGCTAGATGTACTAGGGGCCTCCTGAGTGGGCAAGACTCGTGTAGACGAAGGAGGGAATGATGCAGTACCATGCTTACTCCCCTCACTTGAGGAATCATCTTGGGCATCATTGTCATTGTCACATAAATCACATTTATTTAAATGAATAGGAATTCTGGCTTCCCCACATTCAGAACACAGTCTATCTGGTAGTTCAGACATGTTAAACAGGCATAAACTTGATAACAAAGTACAAAAAACGTTTTAAAATAAAACCGTTACTGTCACTTTAAATTTTAAACTGAACACACTTTATTACTGCAATTGCGAAAAAACATGAAGGAATTGTTCAAAATTCACCAAATTTTCACCACAGTGTCTTAAAGCCTTAAAAGTATTGCACACCAAATTTGGAAGCTTTAACCCTTAAAATAACGGAACCGGAGCCGTTTTGAACTTTAACCCCTTTACAGTCCCTGGTATCTGCTTTGCTGAGACCCAACCAAGCCCAAAGGGAAATACGATACCAAATGACGCCTTCAGAAAGTCTTTTCTAAGTATCAGAGCTCCTCTCACATGCGACTGCATGCCATGCCTCTCAAAAACAAGTGCGCAACACCGGCGCGAAAATGAGGCTCTGCCTATGCTTTGGGAAAGCCCCTAAAGAATAAGGTGTCTAAAACAGTGCCTGCCGATATTATTATATCAAAATACCCAAATAAAATGATTCCTCAAGGCTAAATATGTGTTAATAATGAATCGATTTAGCCCAGAAAAAGTCTACAGTCTTAATAAGCCCTTGTGAAGCCCTTATTTACGATCGTAATAAACATGGCTTACCGGATCCCATAGGGAAAATGACAGCTTCCAGCATTACATCGTCTTGTTAGAATGTGTCATACCTCAAGCAGCAAGAGACTGCTCACTGTTCCCCCAACTGAAGTTAATTGCTCTCAACAGTCCTGTGTGGAACAGCCATGGATTTTAGTGACGGTTGCTAAAATCATTTTCCTCATACAAACAGAAATCTTCATCTCTTTTCTGTTTCTGAGTAAATAGTACATACCAGCACTATTTCAAAATAACAAACTCTTGATTGAATAATAAAAACTACAGTTAAACACTAAAAAACTCTAAGCCATCTCCGTGGAGATGTTGCCTGTACAACGGCAAAGAGAATGACTGGGGTAGGCGGAGCCTAGGAGGGATCATGTGACCAGCTTTGCTGGGCTCTTTGCCATTTCCTGTTGGGGAAGAGAATATCCCACAAGTAAGGATGACGCCGTGGACCGGACACACCTATGTTGGAGAAAAAAGTTTTATTATTCAGACAGAGCATGCAATGTTAAAATTACTTTCCAATTTATTTCTCTTGTCAAATGTGCTTTGTTCTCTTAGTATAATTGTTGAAGGGATACCTAAGTAGGCTCAGGAGCAGCAATGCACGTCTGGGAGCTAGTAGGTGATTGGTGGTTGCCCATACAGGTCATTTGGCAACTCGGATGTGTTCAGCTAGATTCCAGTAGTGCATTCCTGCTCATTAGCCTAACAAAAAAAGAAAGCTAATTTAATAGAAGTAATCTGGAATGTTTAAGAATGCGGGCTCTATCTGAATCATGCATGTTTAATTATGACTTCACTGTCCTTTTAAATGTACTTATTTCATGCTATGATACATTTTCATACTAAATAAACACTAGGATCCCT